>NW_023405114.1:0-2500 GCF_013141755.1 Anopheles stephensi | reverse complement strand
GAGTCAAATTAGCCGCAAGCTCCACTTCTTTGTGGTGCCCTTCCGTCAATTCCTTTAAGTTTCAAACTTTGCAACCATACTTCCACCGGAACCCGATTTTGGTTTCCCGGAAGCTACTGAGAGCACCGAATGTAGTAGCGTCTCCCAATTGCTGATTGGCATCGTTTACGTTAGAACTAGGGCGGTATCTAATCGCCTTCGATCCTCTAACTTCGTTCTTGATTAATGAAAGCACCATGGCAAACGCTTTCGCTTCAGTTGGTCCTACGACGGTCTACGAATTTCACCTCTCGCGCCGTAATACCAATGCCCCAACTACTTCTGTTAATCATTACCTCTGGGTCTATACAAAACCAACCAAAAGACTCAGACCGAGGTCATGTTCCATTATTCCATGCAAGATTATTCTCGCCAACGCCAACCCTGGGCGGGTGTGGACGCTTTTGTACTAGCCTGCTTGAAGCACTCTAATTTGTTCAAGGTAAATGGGAGCTGCCCGGGCACCACGCACCGGCTCGGGACGTGCCCGACCGATCACGAGGTTGACGCCCAGGCACACCATTTGTGAGTCGCAGCGCGAGCTCGCGCACGAACGTATCCGGCGTGTGCCGGGCGCCCGCGGCGGTCGCGTGTCTGGACGGGGAATCAACTTCGAACGTTTAAACCGCAACAACTTTAATATACGCTAGTGGAGCTGGAATTTACCGCGGCTGCTGGCACCAGACTTGCCTCCACTTGATCCTTATTGAAGGATTTTATGCTCAATTCATTCCAATTATGGACCATCGTTAGAGAGGTCCATATTTTATTCTCGTCACTACCTCCCCGTGCCGGGATTGGGTAATTTACGCGCCTGCTGCCTTCCTTGGATGTGGTAGCCTTTCTCAGGCTCCCTCTCCGGAATCGAACCCTGATTCCCCGTTACCCGTCGCAACCATGGTAGTCCTCTACACTACCATCAATAGTTGATAGGGCACATTTGCAAGATCTGTCGTCGGTCAAGCGACCATACGATCGGCATCCTATCCAGACTTCAACCAAGCCGCCCGGAGGCGATTGGTTTTACTAATAAGTGCACCAGTTCCACCGCCCGCAAGCGGACAGCGGTCCCGGCATTTGCATGTATTAGCTCTGGCTTTTCCACAGTTATCCAAGTAAACTGATGGGTGGATGATCTTGTGAATTATGGCTGTTGTACTGAGCCTTATGCGGTTTCACATTCATTTATGTTTGTACTTAGACATGCATGGCTTAACCTTTGAGACAAGCGTATATTACTGGTAGGATCAACCAGAATTCGTCCTTCGTCAATTGCTTGTTCGATTATTTTTTTCTACCAGGGCACCAGTCCCGCAGACTCTCTTTCTACGTTCATCAGGTGGACACAATCTTTGTTGTGACCACTCTCATTGACCTGCGGCAGTACACCGACTCCACAGCGCCAATAACCACACGAGCAAAGGTTTTCAGGAGGATGTCAGATTATCGATGTACATCGTACACCAACATTTGACGTACCGAGGCATTACACCCCGCACGCCCCCAACAGGACCAATCAAGGCTCGCATACGACCTGCGACTTACTGCGGCCCCTGAAGGTCCCCGTAGGACGACCATCACCAGTTAAGGTGTAGTTGACTTGTCAGGGCACGGTAGTCCCCACAAGTCCCCGATTATTCGTGGATATCTCCCTACGATGTTTCTGACTCCTTTTGCTCCCCGCAGGTCCCCGTAGGACGACCATCACCAGTTAAGGTGTAGTTGACTTGTCAGGGCACGGTAGTCCCCACAAGTCCCCGATTATTCGTGGATATCGTCCTACGAGTTTGTGTGACCCTTGGTTCCCGGCAGGTCCCCGTAGGACAACCATCACCAGTTACGGTGTTAGTTGACTTTCAGGGCAGAACGGTGGTCCCCACAAGTCCCCGATTATTCGGAGATATTGTCCTACGAGTTTTTGTGACCCTTTTGTTCCCCGCAGGTCCCCGTAGACGACCATCACCAGTTAAGGTGTAGTTGACTTGTCAGGGCACGGTTAGTCCCCACAAGTCCCCGATTATTCGTGGATATCGTCCTACGAGTTTTTGTGACCCTTGGTTCCCGAACTTTGCTACGATGGTCTGCCTCCAGAGGAGACTTATGAACACTTCGTATCATTTCTACACCGAACCATGGGATCGCGAGATTGCTCCCGGATCCCTAATCACCTTACATTTTCGTTTCGTTTCCGTACACTACGATGAGCTAATTCAATTTGTTTGTTCGTTGGCGAACGTTTTATTGCGGAATTACCGCGGTACTTCAGCCGGGTATGGCTGCCGTACGACCTACAGGATAGATCATCGAACCACTTTTCGTGCATATGTCCGTCGAGGGTATCACCTCGATACCCCCAACAGACCTTGGGACACTTCCTCACTACTCCTTGGAGCAGCAATCAGGGAACCATATAGTAGGAACAGCCGAATATGGAACTCTTTTCGTACTTTGGACACCTCCT
>NW_023405113.1:30000-37240 GCF_013141755.1 Anopheles stephensi | reverse complement strand
AATGTTTTATCACTGTTCCGCTCCTGTCCGTAACAAAATACGCTGCACACGGACTGCGGGCTCCCCTTCAACCGCACCGAAAGGGAGCGCTACGCTCGCACGCACTAACGGAACCACACACGCACGCCTTCGTGGCCACACGCACCGGTGCACGACGCAATGTTTGTGCCAAAATCGACGTTTTCCCACTGTTTTCACCAAACTTCACGGTGTTGCGCAAAATATGTGTTTGTTACACTACTCTAAAAAAATTGCACCACCATTTGTATTTTAAACGAAAAACACTAATCATTAAGAGCTCTCAACGGAAAGCGTCGCTTGCTTCCTTTGACAGCTCGCCTCTGCAAGCTCCACTTCTTGTGGTGCCCTTCCGTCAATTCCTTTAAGTTTCAACTTTGCAACCATACTTCCCCCGGAACCCGATTTTGGTTTCCCGGAAGCTACTGAGAGCACCGAATGTAGTAGCGTCTCCCAATTGCTGATTGGCATCGTTTACGGTTAGAACTAGGGCGGTATCTAATGCCTTCGATCCTCTAACTTTCGTTCTTGATTAATGAAAGCATCCATGGCAACGCTTTCGCTTCAGTTGGTCCTACGACGGTCTACGAATTTCACCTCTCGCGCCGTAATACCAATGCCCCCAACTACTTCTGTAATCATTACCTCTGGGTCTATACAAAACCAACCAAAAGACTCAGACCGAGGTCATGTTCCATTATTCCATGCAAGATTATTCTCGGCCAACGCCAACCCTGGGCGGGTGTGGACGCTTTTGTACTAGCCTGCTTGAAGCACTCTAATTTGTTCAAGGTAAATGGGAGCTGCCCGGGCACCACGCACCGGCTCGGGACGTGCCCGACCGATCACGAGGTTGACGCCCAGGCACACCATTGTGAGTCGCAGCCGCGAGCTCGCGCACGAACGTATCCGGCGTGTGCCGGGCGCCCGCGGCGGTCGCGTGTCTGGACGGGGAATCAACTTCGAACGTTTAACCGCAACAACTTTAATATACGCTAGTGGAGCTGGAATTACCGCGGCTGCTGGCACCAGACTTGCCCTCCACTTGATCCTTATTGAAGGATTTATGCTCAATTCATTCCAATTATGGACCATCGTTAGAGAGGTCCATATTGTTATTTCTCGTCACTACCTCCCCGTGCCGGGATTGGGTAATTTACGCGCCTGCTGCCTTCCTTGGATGTGGTAGCCATTTCTCAGGCTCCCTCTCCGGAATCGAACCCTGATTCCCCGTTACCCGTCGCAACCATGGTAGTCCTCTACACTACCATCAATAGTTGATAGGGCAGACATTTGCAAGATCTGTCGTCGGTCAAGCGACCATACGATCGGCATCCTTATCCAGACTTCAACTCAAGCCGCCCGGAGGCGATTGGTTTTACTAATAAGTGCACCAGTTCCACCGCCCGCAAGCGGACAGCGGTCCCGGCATGTTGCATGTATTAGCTCTGGCTTTTCCACAGTTATCCAAGTAACTGATGGGTGGATGATCTTGTGAATTATGGCTGTTGTACTGAGCCTTATGCGGTTTCACATTCATTTATGTTTGTACTTAGACATGCATGGCTTAACCTTTGAGACAAGCGTATATTACTGGTAGGATCAACCAGAATTCGTCTTCGTCAATTGCTTGTTCGATATTTTTTGTCTACCAGGGCACCAGTCCCCGCAGACTCTCTTTCTACGTTCATCAGGTGACACAATCTTTGTTGTGACCACTCTCATTGACCTGCGGCAGTACACCGACTCCACAGCGCCAATAACCACACGAGCAAAGGTTGTTCAGGAGGATGTCAGATTATCGATGTACATCGTACACCAACATTTGACGTACCGAGGCATTACACCCCGCACGCCCCCAACAGGACCAATCAAGGCTCGCATACGACCTGCGACTTACTGCGGCTCCCTGAAGGTCCCCGTAGGACGACCATCACCAGTTAAGGTGTAGTTGACTTGTCAGGGCACGGTAGTCCCCACAAGTCCCCGATTATTCGTGGATATCGTCCTACGATTGTTTCTGACTCCTTTTGCTCCCCGCAGGTCCCCGTAGGACGACCATCACCAGTTAAGGTGTAGTTGACTTGTCAGGGCACGGTAGTCCCCACAAGTCCCCGATTATTCGTGGATATCGTCCTACGAGTTTTTGTGACCCTTGGGTTCCCGGCAGGTCCCCGTAGGACAACCATCACCAGTTAAGGTGTAGTTGACTTGTCAGGGCACGGTGGTCCCCACAAGTCCCCGATTATTCGGAGATATTGTCCTACGAGTTTTTGTGACCCTTTTGTTCCCCGCAGGTCCCCGTAGGACGACCATCACCAGTTAAGGTGTAGTTGACTTGTCAGGGCACGGTAGTCCCCACAAGTCCCCGATTATTCGTGGATATCGTCCTACGAGTTTTTGTGACCCTTGGGTTCCCGAACTTTGCTACGATGGTTCTGCCTCCAGAGGAGACTTATGAACACTTCGTATCATTTCTTACACCGAACCATGGGATCGCGAGATTGCTCCCGGATCCCTAATCACCTTACATTTTCGTTTCGTTTCCGTACACTACGATGAGCTAATTCAATTTGTGTGTTCGTCTGGCGAACGTTTTATTGCGGAATTACCGCGGTACTTCCAGCCGGGTATGGCTGCCGTACGACCTACAGGATAGATCATCGAACCACTTTTCGTGCATATTGTCCGTCGAGGGTATCACCTCGATACCCCCAACAGACCTTTGGACACTTCCTCACTACTCCTTGGAGCAGCAATCAGGGAACCATATAGTAGGAACAGCCGAATATGGAACTCTTTTCGTACTTTGGACACCTCCTATAACTTGTATGGCGACTTCGGGGACCTTCATTTCGTTCTCAGTTGGTACCCCTATTTCGGTCTTTGGACACCTCGTCTTACCCGTATAACTCACTTTAGGTCCACTTATTTGCCTGATATCTCATCGTGAACCCGTTTTTCGTACACCGTACACACCTAGGAACACCACATATGCGTTTCCCTTTCGATCGTGAAGTTTTGAAATTTTTCGATTTTTGGTCCTAGAAATTCATGAACGGTGGGAGACCAAAATTTTTCATAAAAAAAAAATTTTCACCGTTTGACCATAAAAACCTTCTTTTCGTACATACCCCATCATTTCTTCACGTTTTAGGCCATTTCTGAAATTTTCGCTTCGATAGTGTGTCCCCTATAATACAAAATGAACATTTTGCATCTCCCACAAGTGGCCATTTTTTTCCGCCACTGAAGAACACGACCTCGGGAACTCGGACCTAGGACGTGGCCATGTAAGTCATAGGCCACCCCAACTTTTGCAAAATACTGTTTCTTTTCACTTTTCATGATCTAAGGCGCGTTCCGACGGCGTTTTGAACAAATTTATGAGAAAAAAAATTTTGACCCTCGGACCAAAATTTTTTCGTTCGGGGCCCCATGGCCTATGGCCAGTATGGGAACTCGGGATGCCGATATGACAAAATTTGTCAAAAAATCACTAAAAAGTCGCTATGGCCCATTAATTAGAGCTTGTTGAGACCTTTCTAAAACACCTTGGTTGACCCCTGTCCGATACGTAGTTTTCGAGATATTCGAGAAAATGTGATTTTTTGGGACTTAGAAAATTTTTGACCCGTACCCTAAGAAAAAGTGATTTTTTCATAGGACAATTTTTTCTTCGCAAATACTGTTTGGTTTCACTTTTCATTATTAGAAACGCGTTCCGAAGCCATTTTCATCAAAATCTCGTGAAAAAAAAATTTCACCCCCGGACCAAAAGTTGGCCGTTCGGTGCCCTATGGCCTATGGCCAGTATGGGAACCAAGGATGCCGATATGCGAAAAAGTGTCAAAAAATCACTTGAAAGTCGCTATGGCTCATTAAATAGAGCTTGTAAAGACCTTTCTAAAACACCTTGGTTGACCCCTGTCCGATAAGTAGTTTTCGAGATATTCGAGAATAAGTGATTTTTTGGGACTTAGAAAATTTTTGACCCGTACCCTAAGAAAAAGTGATTTTTTCATAGGACAATTTTTTCTTCGCAAATACTGTTTGGTTTCACTTTTCATTATTAGAAACGCGTTCCGAAGCCATTTTCATCAAAATCTCGTGAAAAAAAAATTTCACCCCCGGACCAAAAGTTGGCCGTTCGGTGCCCTATGGCCTATGGCCAGTATGGGAACCAAGGATGCCGATATGCGAAAAAGTGTCAAAAAATCACTTGAAAGTCGCTATGGCTCATTAAATAGAGCTAGTAAAGACCTTTCTAAAACACCTTGGTTGACCCCTGTCCGATAAGTAGTTTTCGAGATATTCGAGAATAAGTGATTTTTTGAGACTTAGAAATTTTTTGACCCGTACCCTAAGAAAAAGTGATTTTTTCATAGGACAATTTTTTCGTCGCAAATACTGTTTGGTTTCACTTTTCATTATTAGAAACGCGTTCCGAAGCCATTTTCATCAAAATCTCGTGAAAAAAAAATTTCACCCCCGGACCAAAAGTTGGCCGTTCGGTGCCCTATGGCCTATGGCCAGTAAGGGAACCAAGGATGCCGATATGCGAAAAAGTGTCAAAAAATCACTTGAAAGTCGCTATGGCTCATTAAATAGAGCTTGTAAAGACCTTTCTAAAACACCTTGGTTGACCCCTGTCCGATAAGTAGTTTTCGAGATATTCGAGAATAAGTGATTTTTTGGGACTTAGAAAATTTTCGACCATGACATATATGAAAAGTGAATTTTTCATAGGACCAAAAAGTTTGTCCAAATAGGGTTTTGGTTCACTTTTTATGGTCAGATAAGTGATCCGATGCTATTTTCATGATCATTAGAGGGATTTCACGCTGTGACCAAAAATTTTCATACTTCATACTTGTCCCGGTGCCGTATATGGGAGGACCGGGGGAAGATGTGTTTGTAAGTCGTGATGTTCAGTGACGGATTTCTGGGACTTAGAAAAAAAATGTGCTCTCAGGCACATTATATGTTTCATACACACATAGTTTTCATTCTTCATACTTGTCCCCGTGCCGTATATGGGAGGACCGGGGGAAGATGTGTTTGTAAGTCGTGATGTTCAGTGACGGATTTCTGGGACTTAGAAAAAAAATGTGCTCTCAGGCACATTATATGTTCCATACACACATGATTTTCATTCTTCATACTTGTCCCCGTGCCGTATATGGGAGGACCGGGGGAAGATGTGTTTGTAAGTCGTGATGTTCAGTGACGGATTTCTGGGACTTAGAAAAAAAATGTGCTCTCAGGCACATTATATGTTCCATACACACATTATTTTCATTCTTCATACTTGTCCCCGTGCCGTATATGGGAGGACCGGGGGAAGATGTGTTTGTAAGTCGTGATGTTCAGTGACGGATTTCTGGGACTTAGAAAAATAAATGTACCCTTAGGCACATTATTTGTATCAATAATTGTATCCCCAGCCTTTCATGGGGAACTTTTCCGTATTCCCGGACTTGTACATTTTTCGGGTTCCACCTCCCGACAATGTATCTCTACTGTGCATTACGTACCTGATAACGCACGGCACCCATTGGGTGACTCCACTTAACCATCTTTCGATAATGCCCGTGTTGCAGATATAATCCCAACACCTACCAGGCTTTATATGTACATCGAACGTTACATACGATGCACCCCGTATTCCCGGACTTGTACATTTTTCGGGTTCCACCTCCCGATAATGTATCTCTACTGTGCATTACGTACCTTATAACGCACGGCACCCATTGGGTGACTCCACTTAACCATCTTTCGATAATGCCCGTGTTGCAGATATAATCCCAACACCTACCAGGCTTTATATGTACATCGAACGTTACATACGATGCACCCCGTATTCCCGGACTTGTACATTTGGCGGGTTCCACCTCCCGACAATGTATCTCTACTGTGCATTACGTACCTTATAACGCACGGCACCCATTGGGTGACTCCACTTAACCATCTTTCGATAATGCCCGTGTTGCAGATATAATCCCAACACCTACCAGGCTTTATATGTACATCGAACGTTACATACGATGCACCCCGTATTCTCGGACTTGTACATTTTGCGGGTTCCACCTCCCGACAATGTATCTCTACTGTGCATTACGTACCTTATAACGCACGGCACCCATTGGGTGACTCCACTTAACCATCTTTCGATAATGCCCGTGTTGCAGATATAATCCCAACACCTACCAGGCTTTATATGTACATCGAACGTTACATACGATGCACCCCGTATTCTCGGACTTGTACATTTTGCGGGTTCCACCTCCCGACAATGTATCTCTACTGTGCATTACGTACCTTATAACGCACGGCACCCATTGGGTGACTCCACTTAACCATCTTTCGATAATGCCCGTGTTGCAGATATAATCCCAACACCTACCAGGCTTTATATGTACATCGAACGTTACATACGATGCACCCCGTATTCCCGGACTTGTACATTTTTCGGGTTCCACCTCCCGACAATGTATCTCTACTGTGCATTACGTACCTGATAACGCACGGCACCCATTGGGTGACTCCACTTAACCATCTTTCGATAATGCCCGTGTTGCAGATATAATCCCAACACCTACCAGGCTTTATATGTACATCGAACGTTACATACGATGCACCCCGTATTCCCGGACTTGTACATTTTTCGGGTTCCACCTCCCGATAATGTATCTCTACTGTGCATTACGTACCTTATAACGCACGGCACCCATTGGGTGACTCCACTTAACCATCTTTCGATAATGCCCGTGTTGCAGATATAATCCCAACACCTACCAGGCTTTATATGTACATCGAACGTTACATACGATGCACCCCGTATTCCCGGACTTGTACATTTGGCGGGTTCCACCTCCCGACAATGTATCTCTACTGTGCATTACGTACCTTATAACGCACGGCACCCATTGGGTGACTCCACTTAACCATCTTTCGATAATGCCCGTGTTGCAGATATAATCCCAACACCTACCAGGCTTTATATGTACATCGAACGTTACATACGATGCACCCCGTATTCTCGGACTTGTACATTTTGCGGGTTCCACCTCCCGACAATGTATCTCTACTGTGCATTACGTACCTTATAACGCACGGCACCCATTGGGTGACTCCACTTAACCATCTTTCGATAATGCCCGTGTTGCAGATATAATCCCAACACCTACCAGGCTTTATATGTACATCGAACGTTACATAC
>NW_023405113.1:17500-20000 GCF_013141755.1 Anopheles stephensi | reverse complement strand
CTTTTCATGATCTAAGGCGCGTTCCGACGGCGTTTTGAACAAATTTATGAGAAAAAAAATTTTGACCCTCGGACCAAAATTTTTTCGTTCGGGGCCCCATGGCCTATGGCCAGTATGGGAACTCGGGATGCCGATATGACAAAATTTGTCAAAAAATCACTAAAAAGTCGCTATGGCCCATTATTTAGAGCTTGTTGAGACCTTTCTAAAACACCTTGGTTGACCCCTGTCCGATACGTAGTTTTCGAGATATTCGAGAAAATGTGATTTTTTGGGACTTAGAAAATTTTTGACCCGTACCCTAAGATAAAGTGATTTTTTCATAGGACAATTTTTTCTTCGCAAATACTGTTTGGTTTCACTTTTCATTATTAGAAACGCGTTCCGAAGCCATTTTCATCAAAATCTCGTGAAAAAAAAATTTCACCCCCGGACCAAAAGTTGGCCGTTCGGTGCCCTATGGCCTATGGCCAGTATGGGAACCAAGGATGCCGATATGCGAAAAAGTGTCAAAAAATCACTTGAAAGTCGCTATGGCTCATTAAATAGAGCTTGTAAAGACCTTTCTAAAACACCTTGGTTGACCCCTGTCCGATAAGTACTTTTCGAGATATTCGAGAATAAGTGATTTTTTGGGACTTAGAAAATTTTTGACCCGTACCCTAAGAAAAAGTGATTTTTTCATAGGACAATTTTTTCTTCGCAAATACTGTTTGGTTTCACTTTTCATTATTAGAAACGCGTTCCGAAGCCATTTTCATCAAAATCTCGTGAAAAAAAAATTTCACCCCCGGACCAAAAGTTGGCCGTTCGGTGCCCTATGGCCTATGGCCAGTATGGGAACCAAGGATGCCGATATGCGAAAAAGTGTCAAAAAATCACTTGAAAGTCGCTATGGCTCATTAAATAGAGCTTGTAAAGACCTTTCTAAAACACCTTGGTTGACCCCTGTCCGATACGTAGTTTTCGAGATATTCGAGAATAAGTGATTTTTTGGGACTTAGAAAATTTTTGACCCGTGCCCTAAGAAAAAGTGATTTTTTCATAGGACAATTTTTTCTTCGCAAATACTGTTTGGTTTCACTTTTCATTATTAGAAACGCGTTCCGAAGCCATTTTCATCAAAATCTCGTGAAAAAAAAATTTCACCCCCGGACCAAAAGTTGGCCGTTCGGTGCCCTATGGCCTATGGCCAGTATGGGAACCAAGGATGCCGATGTGCGAAAAAGTGTCAAAAAATCACTTGAAAGTCGCTATGGCTCATTAAATAGAGCTTGTAAAGACCTTTCTAAAACACCTTGGTTGACCCCTGTCCGATAAGTAGTTTTCGAGATATTCGAGAAAATGTGATTTTTTGGGACTTAGAAAATTTTTGACCCGTACCCTAAGAAAAAGTGATTTTTTCATAGGACAATTTTTTCTTCGCAAATACTGTTTGGTTTCACTTTTCATTATTAGAAACGCGTTCCGAAGCCATTTTCATCAAAATCTCGTGAAAAAAAAATTTCACCCCCGGACCAAAAGTTGGCCGTTCGGTGCCCTATGGCCTATGGCCAGTATGGGAACCAAGGATGCCGATATGCGAAAAAGTGTCAAAAATTCACTTGAAAGTCGCTATGGCTCATTAAATAGAGCTAGTAAAGACCTTTCTAAAACACCTTGGTTGACCCCTGTCCGATAAGTAGTTTTCGAGATATTCGAGAATAAGTGATTTTTTGGGACTTAGAAAATTTTCGACCATGACATATATGAAAAGTGATTTTTTCATAGGACCAAAAAGTTTGTCCAAATAGGGTTTTGGTTCACTTTTTATGGTCAGATAAGTGATCCGATGCTATTTTCATGATCATTAGAGGGATTTCACGCTGTGACCAAAAATTTTCATACTTCATACTTGTCCCCGTGCCGTATATGGGAGGACCGGGGGAACATGTCTTCGTAAGTCGTGATGTTCAGTGACGGATTTCTGGGACTTAGAAAAAAAATGTGCTCTCAGGCACATTATATGTTCCATACACACATTATTTTCATTCTTCATACTTGTCCCCGTGCCGTATATGGGAGGACCGGGGGAACATGTCTTCGTAAGTCGTGATGTTCAGTGACGGATTTCTGGGACTTAGAAAAAAAATGTGCTCTCAGGCACATTATATGTTCCATACACACATTATTTTCATTCTTCATACTTGTCCCGGTGCCGTATATGGGAGGACCGGGGGAACATGTCTTCGTAAGTCGTGATGTTCAGTGACGGATTTCTGGGACTTAGAAAAAAAATGTGCTCTCAGGCACATTATATGTTCCATACACACATGATTTTCATTCTTCATACTTGTCCCCGTGCCGTATATGGGAGGACCGGGGGAAGATGTGTTTGTAAGTCGTGATGTTCAGTGACGGATTTCTGGGACTTAGAAAAATAAATGTACCCTTAGGCACATTATTTGTATCAATAATTGTATCCCCAGCCTTTCATGGGGAACTTTTCCGTATTCCCGGA
>NW_023405113.1:5000-7500 GCF_013141755.1 Anopheles stephensi | reverse complement strand
AAAAAAATTTCACCCCCGGACCAAAAGTTGGCCGTTCGGTGCCCTATGGCCTATGGCCAGTATGGGAACCAAGGATGCCGATATGCGAAAAAGTGTCAAAAAATCACTTGAAAGTCGCTATGGCTCATTAAATAGAGCTTGTAAAGACCTTTCTAAAACACCTTGGTTGACCCCTGTCCGATACGTAGTTTTCGAGATATTCGAGAATAAGTGATTTTTTGGGACTTAGAAAATTTTTGACCCGTACCCTAAGAAAAAGTGATTTTTTCATAGGACAATTTTTTCTTCGCAAATACTGTTTGGTTTCACTTTTCATTATTAGAAACGCGTTCCGAAGCCATTTTCATCAAAATCTCGTGAAAAAAAATTTCACCCCCGGACCAAAAGTTGGCCGTTCGGTGCCCTATGGCCTATGGCCAGTATGGGAACCAAGGATGCCGATATGCGAAAAAGTGTCAAAAAATCACTTGAAAGTCGCTATGGCTCATTAAATAGAGCTTGTAAAGACCTTTCTAAAACACCTTGGTTGACCCCTGTCCGATACGTAGTTTTCGAGATATTCGAGAATAAGTGATTTTTTGGGACTTAGAAAATTTTTGACCCGTACCCTAAGAAAAAGTGATTTTTTCATAGGACAATTTTTTCTTCGCAAATACTGTTTGGTTTCACTTTTCATTATTAGAAACGCGTTCCGAAGCCATTTTCATCAAAATCTCGTGAAAAAAAATTTCACCCCCGGACCAAAGTTGGCCGTTCGGTGCCCTATGGCCTATGGCCAGTATGGGAACCAAGGATGCCGATATGCGAAAAAGTGTCAAAAAATCACTTGAAAGTCGCTATGGCTCATTAAATAGAGCTTGTAAAGACCTTTCTAAAACACCTTGGTTGACCCCTGTCCGATACGTAGTTTTCGAGATATTCGAGAAATAGTGATTTTTTGGGACTTAGAAAATTTTTGACCCGTACCCTAAGAAAAAGTGATTTTTTCATAGGACATTTTTTCTTCGCAAATACTGTTTGGTTTCACTTTTCATTATTAGAAACGCGTTCCGAAGCCATTTTCATCAAAATCTCGTGAAAAAAAAATTTCACCCCCGGACCAAAAGTTGGCCGTTCGGTGGCCCTATGGCCTATGGCCAGTATGGGAACCAAGGATGCCGATATGCGAAAAAGTGTCAAAAAATTCACTTGAAAGTCGCTATGGCTCATTAAATTAGAGCTAGTAAAGACCTTTCTAAAACACCTTGGTTGACCCCTGTCCGATAAGTAGTTTTCGAGATATTCGAGAATAAGTGATTTTTTGGGTACTTAGAAATTTTCGACCATGACATATATGAAAAGTGATTTTTTCATAGGACCAAAAGTTTGTCAAATAGGGTTTTGGTTCACTTTTTATGGTCAGATAAGTGATCCGATTGCTATTTTCATGATCATTAGAGGGATTTCACGCTGTGACCAAAAATTTTCATACTTCATACTTGTCCCCGTGCCGTATATGGAGGACCGGGGGAACATGGCTTCGATAATCGTGATGTTCAGTGACGGATTTCTGGGACTTAGAACAAAAAATGTGCTCTCAGGCCACATTATATGTTTCCATACACACATGATTTTCATTCTTCATACTTGTCCCCGTGCCGTAGATGGGAGGACCGGGGGAACATGTCTTCGTAAGTCGGTGGATGTTCAGTGAAGGATTTTCCTGGACTTAGAAAAAAATGTGCCTCTCAGGCACATTATCATGTTCCATACACACATGATTGTTCATTCTTCAATACTTGTCCCGGTGCCGTAATATGGGAAGGCCGTGGGAACATGTCTTCGTAAGTCGTTGATGTTCAGTGACGGATTGTCTGGGACTTAGAAAAAAAGGTGCGCTCAGGCACATTATATGTTCCATACACACAGGATTTTCATTCGTCATACTTGTCCCCGTGCCGGGTATATGGGAGTAGCCGGGGAAGATGTGTTTGTAAGTCGTGATGTTCAGTGACGGATTTGGACCTTAAGAAAAATAAATGTCCCTTAGGCACCTTATTTGTATCAATCATTGTATCCCCAGCCTTTATGTCGAACGTTTTCCGTATTCCCGGACTTGTACATTTTTCGGGTTCCACCCCGACAATGTATCTCTACTGTGCATTACGTACCTTATAACGCACGGCACCCATTGGGTGACTCCACTTAACCATCTTTCGATAATGCCCGTGTTGCAGATATAATCCCAACACCTACCAGGCTTTATATGTACATCGAACGTTACATACGATGCACCCCGTATTCCCGGACTTGTACATTTTCTTGTACATACTACCGGGCAGGACGTGCCTTGCGTCCACCATAACACCACCAGGCGTAGGTCGCCTGAGAGGATCGATGCGAACGCATCTCTACAACTTGAAACTCCTAGCCTGAAGTCCCGTCGTTTGCGGGCGGTCGGTGGGCATCGAAACTAGTCAAGTCCACGGTCGGCGAGGTCGGCGGGCCACCGGCGTTCCCT
>NW_023405113.1:0-2500 GCF_013141755.1 Anopheles stephensi | reverse complement strand
TTACACACTCCTTAGCGGATGACGACTTCCATGTCCACCGTCCTGCTGTCTTTAGCAATCAACACCTTTCATGGTATCTGAGATGCGTCGTTTATTTGGGCGCCGTAACATTGCGTTTGGTTCATCCCACAGCACCAGTTCTGCTTACCAAAACTTGGCCCACTAGGCACACCGATATCTAACCGGAGCCCTCCCCCCCCGGAGGAGAGGAGACCCCGCCGTTTAGTTCGATTGTAGCCAGGGCGGCGATCATCAAAGCATGCCGCCCAGTACCGTACCCATTATAGTTTGAGAATAGGTTAAGATCATTTCGAACCTAAGGCCTCTAATCATTCGCTTTACCAGATAAGAATAAGGCTCGAAATGCTACGTGCTCCAGCTATCCTGAGGGAAACTTCGGAGGGAACCAGCTACTAGATGGTTCGATTGGTCTTTCGCCCCTATGCCCAACTCTGACAATCGATTTGCACGTCAGAATTGCTTCGGCCCCCATCAGGGTTTCCCCTGACTTCGGCCTGATCAGGCATAGTTCACCATCTTTCGGGTCGCATCCTACGCACTCGAGGATGCCCACTCGGGCTGCACGAGACAGCGCGGGACGGGACACCCCGGGATGGAGGGGCCCGACGAAGGCTTGCGCCCGTGCCGAACCCGTAATCCCTAGCAACCTTGTTCGAGTTGTCTGTGCCTTTGGGTTTGAGTCGTGTGCGCAACCATTGCTGGTTACGCGACGCCCATTGGCTTGCGCGCAAGATAGACTTCTTGGTCCGTGTTTCAAGACGGGTCCCGGAGGTGCCTCAATGCATAGTGCGTCATCGCCGATCGGGGGGTCGAGTGCTTCTAGGCCTTCGGCTACAAGGCTGCTCCCTAGACCCGGTCGTACGTTCCATCGTGCTTCCAGCGGCGCACCAAGACTCGGTCGGACCCGCGCCTCTCGGGTGTGAAAGGCGCGGAGACCCCCGTTGGGAGCGGCCGCCAAGCCGCCCCTACTAGGGAGCCGTCCACCACGAGCCAGGGGCCTATTGCCGGAATGATATGCTCACGCAGATGCGCAATGGATCGCGATGTCCGTTTTGCGGATCGATAAGTGCACGGTAGGCCCGGAGGCCCACCGCTGAATATCGCCGCCCGGATCATTGAGTTCAACGGGTTTGCGTCCCCTAGGCAGTTTCACGTACTATTTGACTCTCTATCAGAGTGCTTTTCAACTTTCCCTCACGGTACTTGTTCGCTATCGGTCTCATGGCGGTATTTAGCTTTAGAAGGAGTTTACCTCCCACTTAGTGCTGCACTATCAAGCAACACGACTCCATGGAGCCGGCCGTCTGCACCACAGTCCTGTGCCGTTCTACGGGCCTATCACCCTCTGTGGATAATGGGCCACCTTCAAGTTAGACTTGAACTGTTTGCACCGTGCGTAGCAGATAACGGACCGGTCCAGTACACGGCAGGACAGACGAGGCCCCTCGTCGTCCCTACGTGCTGAGCTCTTCCCGTTTCGCTCGCAGCTACTCAGGGAATCCCGGTTGGTTTCTCTTCCTCCTCTTATTAATATGCTTAAATTCTGAGGGTCGTCACACATCACTTGAGGCCTACAGACTCCACTGTCACAATGATGCGACGGGAGAAGCGGTGATAAATCACCCCTGTCGTGCTAACCTCACTCACCCACACGGCGTGAGCACGTCTCGCGACTGCAACTGGATGCGAGGAAAGATACGAGCGCGTTGGGCCGCAAGTGTTACTCGACCCGAGCCAACCGGTGGAAGTCCCCGTGCAATTGGTGATAACCTTATATGCTGTGGTGGATACATCCGTTGGTTGATACTAGAGGTCGAACCGTGCGACTTGACGCGCGCTCGCTCTCACCCATGCTCACCATGTGTGTGTGTGTGTGTTTAGGTTTGTGTACCATACCTCGTATGTCTCTCTGTGTTAGCACTCTCACTTTCAGCGCCCACGGTCCCGACAAGGATGCGGATCCGAGCACGCCATGCTGCGACAGCCTACCCCCTATGATGGGGTCAGGACGGTCAGTTTGGTTAGAGTGTTGAGATAACTTGGTAGCACTCAAGGATGTGTGCATCGGTCGGGTTGAGTCGTCCGATGCGCCATATGCGTTCAACGTGTCGATGTTCATGTGTCCTGCAGTTCACATTCTGACGCGCATTTAGCTGCGGTCTTCATCGATCCATGAGCGAGTGATCCCTGCCTAGGGTTTAACGTACACACGAACTAGTTGATGAATGGAACCGACGTCCATCCATCCATTATACACATACCAACACACAACTCTGGTTCCCTAGTACCACACTGCAGGCGCCCACGGCCCCGACGGATGCGGAGCCGAGCACGCCAAAGTGCGACTGTCGATCACCCGTTGTGACACGACAATCAGTCAGTGTATAAGGTACCCGGTACTACCAAAGTGTGCATCTTTACTGACCTTCGCCGAGGCAGTGGTATGTGTATCCCTTTGAAAGAGTTGCTTTCGCTCAAA
>NW_023405112.1:20000-30998 GCF_013141755.1 Anopheles stephensi | reverse complement strand
GTATGGGGAATGTTTTTCGCAATTTCGAGTCACGAACCCGGGTGACTTGGGCGTTTGGAAGAGACGAGCCCGGGCGACTTGGACATTCGGAAAGGGACGTCTCCAGGTGACTTGGGCGTTGGAAAGGGGCGTTTCCAGGTGACTTGGGGGACGATAAAGACGACTCTAGCGATAAAACAAGAACGCAACAGAGCGGCGGAAACCTGAAGGAGTGCAACCAGTTTTACTTCATCTAGCGGGAGATGAAGTAAACGGAGGTCACACCATCAAGTGCCAGGTAGTAACATCCAAAATGTGGTCCGACTCTTGCAGTGATCGGTCGGACCTCGACGCGGCAGGTACTTCGATATCGGAAGCACTTAAGAAGAGAAGGTTGAATAGGAGAGCACTCTCACCAAGGGTAGTGATGGTGCCCATTGAGATTTCGCCGGGAACGATGGCGGCCTTCCAACGCAAGCCGCCTTCCATTCAAGTGGAAACTGAGGAGGAACAATCCTTTGGTGTGTCGGCACCTGCCGACCCGATGGTGGAAGTTCTCTCTTCGCCCGAGCCATCCCTCACGATGGCAGAGGACCGGCAAACGAGTGCGGCGAGAAAGCGTACCGCACCTGTTACACCACCGATCCCGTCGCCGCGAAGGGTTGTGTCACCCGAAATGACGGCTTCTGCCGTCAGATCGGGAGCCTCCAATGGGACGAAAGAAGGGTCGCACCAGCTGATCGAGCGTTTATTGGAGAAGCTTGAGATCATGACGGAGAAGCTGACTCAAGTCACGGAGAAGCTGGAATCGAGCGATCGGGGAGAACAAAGTTCTAAGGCGGGAATTAGAACTTTACAAGATGGGGACACGGACGGTGTCGGAGCTGTACTCCTCCGCGGTGGTACGGGCTTGGAACCAAGCGGTATCCCAGCCCGGACCCAACAAGAAAAAGAACGCGAAGCGGTCTGAGCAGCGCGCGAGGGCGGCTGCCCGACAAGCGCAAGGAGCAAGCGTTTGGTCCTGCCCACCAGCGGCTTGCTGGAACTGCAGGAACAGATGTGCATGGGAAATCGCGGAGGAGCAGCAGCAACAGCAGCGGAGTAGTGGCCAAGCGAGACGGTCACAGCACCACCTGCCCCAGCTGGCCGAACAAAAGGAGCAACCGAGGACCTCCTATAGGGACGCCCTAACCACCGGGTGGGCAGGTGGTTGGTGAGGAGGCGTGAAAAACCAGCGCCAAGACAACAACAACAACAGCGGCCGCAGCCGCCAAGGGCACCAGAACGCCCTACCCAACCCACCCAAAGGACCCTCTAGGAGACGATCAGATGCCATTCTGGTGATTCCGGCGGAAGGCGTTTCCTTCGGGATATGTACCGCCCGATTTCGGACCGCCCCTGCGCTGGAGGACGCGCAGAAATACATCCGTATCGGTAAGCGGACGCCGAAAAGGCAATCTTCGCATGGAGCTGGACGCGCGAGGTCGACTCCAAAGCACTTTGCGAGCGCATCCAGGGCGTGCTCGGTGCCCTGGGACGGCAAAGGTGCTGACGGAGATGGCGGACGTTATCGTCCGTAACGTCGATCACCTCACGCAAGAGGAGACTCTGAAGGAGGCACTGCGAGCGGCTCTCGCAAAAGAGCCGACAGTGGCTTCAATCCGGATGTGGGAGCTGCCGGACGCCACCAAACGCGCACGTGTTCGTCTCGCGCGGGTGGAGGCGGAAGCCATAATGGGCAGGACGAACCCCCTGCTCATTGACCATTACGCCTGCCGAATGGAGCGGGTTCCAAAGTTGGCGGCCTGGCAGCGAAGATGCTTCCGCTGCTTGGAGCGAGGCCATATGGCGGCCTCGTGCACAGGTGTAGACCGAAGCCAGTGCTGCATCCGGTGTGGCGAGAGCGGACATCGGGCAGCACAGTGCTCGAATGAGGTACGCTGTATGAGGTGTGGCGGCCCTCATTCGTATTGCCGCGCTCAACTGCAGGGGAGGAGGACGGGCGGGAGTGTGATGGCCTCAAGCCTCCAGGTCCTACAAATAAACGTTAACAGGAGTAGAAGTGCGCAGGACCTCGCACTACACACCATGCGGACGGAGCGGGCGGATGTACTTGTTCGCGTGCGAGCTCCACTCGGTACCGGACGGAAACGCGAACTGGGTGGTCGATTGCGACAAACATGTCGCCATCATCGTGAGCGGACAATCCCACCCAGTCCAACGCATCAGGAGTACGGGCTTTTCCGGTATCGTGGCGGCCGACGTGGCGGGCATTACCATCATTGCCTGCTACGCGTCGCCGAGCCTCGGAATGCCCCAATTCGACGACCTTTTGGAGCGCATCGAGGTGCTGGCTTCAGGGCTTTCCCGAGTGCTTTTGGTCGGCGACTTCAACGCGTGGAATAGCGCCTGGGGCAGCACGCGCTCCAACAACAAAGGAGAGGAGCTACTGGTGCTGGCGGAGGGGCTCGGGCTCGATGTCCTGAACCTGGGGGGGGAAGCCACCTTCCTCGGGAATGGCGTTGCACGCCCGAGCATTGTGGACGTCGCCTTTGCCAGCACGGCCATCAGTCGCTCCGACCTCATCGGGGATCCGAGGCAGAAGTGGAGGCTGTTACGGACATACTCGTACAGCGACCACAGGTACATTCGCTTCGCGGTTGGGGACCAGCCAACGGCCACTAGTCGGCGAACAACAAGGGAGGCAGCACCGGCAGTACGAGCGGCTGGCCGAAGATGGCAAACGCGTCAGTTTGACGGTGAGCTGTATCGCCTGGCGCTACAGGCAGCTCACTTCGAGGAGAGGGCCACAGATCCGGAGGGCCTTACGCGCATCCTGAGCCGGGCGTGCAGCGAGACTATGGCGGAAGTCTCTCCAGCAGTCGGTCATACCGGAAAACCGGCGTACTGGTGGACGCCGGAAATTGGCCGGCTGCGCGAGGAATGCCGCCTGGCTTGGGAACGGTCCAACCGGCGCATTGGCCGGCAGCGTGGCCCACACCGAGGCCGTCGAACAACACCAGGACGCCCGACGTAGGCTGACGTTAGCCATCTCGGCCAGCAAAAAAGGAGCGGTATGCGGAATCGCTCCAACAACTGGAAGACAACGAGACCGGTCGGTGGCTGGGAGAAGCGTTAAAACGGCTTTGTGGCAGCCGTGTGGCTAGAGAGAGCGACCCGTCCCACGCTAGGACGAATCGTGGACGCTCTCTGCCCGGACCATCCCCCAGTCGACTGGCCCACCATTGAACCGGACGGCCGTCAGTATCAGGCCGGTCACTGAGCAGGAGTTGCTCGACATCGCGGCCGGCCTGAACCCTAGGAAGGCACCCGGATTGGACGGACTGCCCAACGCTGCCCTCACGGCAGCCATTCGAGCGTACCCGTCGACATTTGTTCGGCTGTACCAGCAGCTTTTGGAAGCGGGCCGCTTCCCAGAACGATGGAAGAAGGCGAAACTTGTCCTCATCCCCAAGCCGGGGAAACCGCCGGGCGAGCCGTCCTCAGTGCGACCGGTGATGCTGTTGGATACACCGGGAAAGGTGTTCGAGCGAGTGCTGCTCAACCGTCTGAATGATCACATCGAGAGGCCAACGGTGCCGATGCTCTCCGAGCGTCAATTCGGCTTTCGATGTGGACGCTCTACCCTTCAGGCGGTGGAACTGGTGATCGAAGCCGCCAGATCCGCCATGAGTTTTTGGGCGCACGAACCGACGCGACAAGCGCTGCCTGTTCGTCGTCGCGCTTGACGTGCGCAACGCTTTTAACTCGGCGGACTGGCAGGCCCATCGCGGATGCGCCTGCACGCAAAAGGAGTACCAGCAGCACTGCGCAGCATCCTGCAAGAGTACTTCCGGGACCGTGAGTTCACGTTCGACACGAGCTCTGGTCCAGTAACACGCCGAGTAACGGCAGGAGTTCCACAGGGATCCATCCTCGGTCCCACTCTGTGGAACATCATGTACGACGGCGTGTTGAGCGTGCAGCTGCCCGAAGGAGCAACGATCATCGGTTTCGCGGATGATCTAGCAGTGCTTGCGAAAGGGTGTACACCGGAGGAGGCGGCTGGCGTAGCGGAGGAGGCGGTTGCAGCTGTTTCGGGATGGATGGAGCGTCACCGCTTGCAGTTGGCCCCTGAGAAGACGGAGATCGTCCTCATCTCCAGCCTCAGAAGGGGCCACCCAGAGGTGCCGATTAACATCAACGGAGTGGAGGTGCGATCCAAGCCTGCAATCCGCTACCTCGGGGTCCAGCTTCACGACCACCTATCGTGGAAGCCACACGTCGAGAAGGCCACGACGAAGGCCCTCCGTGTGGTGAAGCTGGCCACCAGCATGATGCCCAACCATGCTGGACTGGGGATGGCGAAGCGCAGGCTGCTGGCGGGGATTGCTGATTCCATTGTCAGATACGCGGCACCCATCTGGGCGGAGGCGGTGAAGTTACAGTGGTGTCAGAGGAAGCTGGAGCAGCTGCAGAGGCCTTTGGCAAAAGGGGTGGCAAGGACTTTCCGCACCGTCAAATACACGACGGTTGTGGTGCTGGCGGGGCTGATTCCGCTAAGTCTGCAAGTACAGGAGATGGCGCGGAGATACAAGCGCCATCAAGACGCACTGACCCGGGAGTCTTGATCGACAAAGAGGTCATCAAGAGACTTGAAAGGTCGGCCACGATGTTACAGTGGCAGTCATCATGGGACGAGGAAGCTGCACGCCCATCCGCGAGCCGGTTTGTTCGATGGGCGCATCGGCTGCTGCCAGACATAGCTGCCTGGGTTGGTCGGAAACATGGCGAGGTGGAATTCCACCTCAGTCAGGTGCTCTCGGGACAAGGATTCTTCCGAGAGTACCTGCACGCCATGGGCTTCGTCTCTGCCCCGGCCTGCCCATCGTGCGCCGATAACGTCGTTGAATCGGCCGAGCACGTTATGTTCAAACTGCCCAAGGTTTGCGGATGTGCGCGTGCAACTGCTGGTTGACGAGAAGGGTGTTGCAGTTACTCCCGAACGGCTGGTGCCGTGGATGTTGACCAGTCCGGAGGCCTGGCAGTCAGCAGCAGAAGCGGCACGGCGGGTATGCCGCTTCTTGCAGTTACGCTGGCTGGAGGACCAGGCAATGGAGAACGCGGTGGTCACGGCGGATATCCAGACAGCTGCCCAGCGGGTGGAAACAGCTCGACGGCAGGCCCGTCGCGAGCGGCACAACGAGGGTCAGCGGAGACGGCGTCGAGAGCGGAGCGAGCGCCTGTCTGCAATCAACCCGGACGAAGGGGCAGCCATTTTGCGTCCAATGGCAGCCCAACCTAGGAGAAACGCCCGCAACACCGGTACGCCATCAGCCGAAGTTCTCCTCCGTAGACGGCTGATGCGCAACCAGCGCCAACGAGAGTACCGGGAACGTTTGCGTGCGGGCACACTCCCACCTGTTCGACCGGGGAGAGTGCGCCGCGACAGGCAACCACCAACTGTGGAGGAAATCGAAAGGAGACAGGCGAATCGGCGTGAACGGGAGCGAGCGAGGCGACATGCCGAAGCCGATCACCGCCGTAACCTGTCGACAGTTCGAGGTGGCGGCCAACCTCCAGATACGGCTGGTGACGGAGTCAGCAATCAACCGCCATCAATCAACCGGAGAAGGCGTACACCGGGGACGTTTCGGAACCAAAGACCTCAGGGGACGACAACGGCCAATCAGCAAACAAGAAACAGAGCGAGCAGATTGGCCCATCACCATGCGCTTCGACAACGGCGGCGGACAGACGATGCCGATCGTAGACGTGGCGTCAGGTCGGAAGACGCAGAGGCCGCCAGTACCGAGGCGGAGACATCCACGCGCTAACTGGCCCGGTCATCTGGCCGTGAATGCGAAAAGAGGTCAGCGAGAAGTCGAGTGAGGTGATGCGTGCGCGAACTCATGTCTTGTTAATGTGTTCGCCAAATCCGTTTGTTGTTTTGTAAAATTTGTATAACGTAACTGTTCAGGCGTTTTGTGTCCGATGGCGTTATTCAATGTTAATAAAGATTCGTTGGAACCGTTCCGGATAGATAGGAGCAGCGCCTGGCCCATGCGCGTGTTTGGGTCAGGATGCATTATGGCCGACGGTTTACGCCCGTCTGGGAAGGCCGCCGGCTAGGGTGTTAGTGCGTGTCTTGTTATCTGTATGTAATGATTGTTATTTATTTGATAATAAACACGAACATGTACATTAAGAAAAAAAAAAAAGAAGTGGAGCTTGCGGCTTAATTTGACTCAACACGGGAAAACTTACCAGGTCCGAACTTATCGAGGTAAGACAGATTAAGAGCTCTTTCTCAAATTTAAGGGTAGTGGTGCATGGCCGTTCTTAGTTCGTGGAATGATTTGTCTGGTTAATTCCGATAACGACGCGACTCAAACAAGCTAACTAGAACGCTGTCAGCAGTGTGCCTCCGGGCGCACCTGACGTTACGGGGCGGCGGCGCCTTCGCGGGCGGTCGTCGCACTAGTTTGCCCTGCTTAGCGGGACAACTTGTGTTTAGCAAGGTGAGAGTGAGCGATAACAGGTCCGTGATGCCCTTAGATGTTCTGGGCTGCACGCGTGCTACAATGTGGGGCAGCAGCGTGTTCTCGCCAATAGGCGCCCCCATTCCGAGAGGAACGGGAAATCACCCAAATGCTCATTTAGTTGGGATTGGGGACTGCAACGGTCCCCATGAACCTGGAATTTCTAGTAAGTGCTAGTCATTAGCTAGCGCTGATTACGTCCCTGCCCTTTGTACACACCGCCCGTCGCTACTACCGATGGATTATTTAGTGAGGTCTCTGGAGGCATACCTTCCGCGGTTCCTTCGTGAGCTGCAGTTGGCACGGCCGAAGTTGACCGAACTTGATGATTTAGAGGAAGTAAAAGTCGTAACAAGGTTTCCGTAGGTGAACCTGCGGAAGGATCATTACCGATCAAACAAGTCCGGGAGTGAGGTTGCCAAACGCATCGTCGGCATCACATGCTGACGCGCACGCTACAACCACAAGATGGTGTAGCACACTTGGTAGAGTTGAGCGAAAGCAACTCTTTCAAAGGGATACACATACCACTGCCTCGGCGAAGGTCAGTAAAGATGCACACTTTGGTAGTACCGGGTACCTTATACACTGACTGATTGTCGTGTCACAACGGGGTGATCGACAGTCGCACTTTGGCGTGCTCGGCTCCGCATCCGTCGGGGCCGTGGGCGCCTGCAGTGTGGTACTAGGGAACCAGAGTTGTGTGCTGGTATGTGTATAATGGACGGACCTTATAATGTGCCTGAGGGTACATTTATTTTTCTAAGTCCCAGAAATCCGTCACTGAACATCACGACTTACAAACACATCTTCCCCCGGTCCTCCCATATACGGCACGGGGACAAGTATGAAGAATGAAAATCATGTGTGTATGGAACATATAATGTGCCTGAGAGCACATTTTTTTTTCTAAGTCCCAGAAATCCGTCACTGAACATCACGACTTACAAACACATGTTCCCCCGGTCCTCCCATATACGGCACCGGGACAAGTATGAAGAATGAAAATAATGTGTGTATGGAACATATAATGTGCCTGAGAGCACATTTTTTTTCTAAGTCCCAGAAATCCGTCACTGAACATCACGACTTACGAAGACATGTTCCCCCGGTCCTCCCATATACGGCACGGGGACAAGTATGAAGTATGAAAATTTTTGGTCACAGCGTGAAATCCCTCTAATGATCATGAAAATAGCATCGGATCACTTATCTGACCATAAAAGTGAACCAAAACCCTATTTGGACAAACTTTTTGGTCCTATGAAAAAATCACTTTTCATATATGTCATGGTCGAAAATTTTCTAAGTCCCAAAAAATCACATATTCTCAATATCTCGAAAACTACTTATCGGACAGGGGTCAACCAAGGTGTTTTAGAAAGGTCTTTACTAGCTCTATTTAATGAGCCATAGCGACTTTCAAGTGATTTTTTGACACTTTTTCGCATATCGGCATCCTTGGTTCCCATACTGGCCATAGGCCATAGGGCACCGAACGGCCAACTTTTGGTCCGGGGGTGAAATTTTTTTTTCACGAGATTTTGATGAAAATGGCTTCGGAACGCGTTTCTAATAATGAAAAGTGAAACCAAACAGTATTTGCGAAGAAAAAATTGTCCTATGAAAAAATCACTTTTCATATATGTCATGGTCGAAAATTTTCTAAGTCCCAAAAAATCACATATTCTCGAATATCTCGAAAACTACGTATCGGACAGGGGTCAACCAAGGTGTTTTAGAAAGGTCTTTACAAGCTCTATTTAATGAGCCATAGCGACTTTCAAGTGATTTTTTGACACTTTTTCGCATATCGGCATCCTTGGTTCCCATACTGGCCATAGGCCATAGGGCACCGAACGGCCAACTTTTGGTCCGGGGGTGAAATTTTTTTTTCACGAGATTTTGATGAAAATGGCTTCGGAACGCGTTTCTAATAATGAAAAGTGAAACCAAACAGTATTTGCGAAGAAAAAATTGTCCTATGAAAAAATCACTTTTTCTTAGGGTACGGGTCAAAAATTTTCTAAGTCCCAAAAAATCACTTATTCTCGAATATCTCGAAAACTACGTATCGGACAGGGGTCAACCAAGGTGTTTTAGAAAGGTCTTTACAAGCTCTATTTAATGAGCCATAGCGACTTTCAAGTGATTTTTTGACACTTTTTCGCATATCGGCATCCTTGGTTCCCATACTGGCCATAGGCCATAGGGCACCGAACGGCCAACTTTTGGTCCGGGGGTGAAATTTTTTTTTCACGAGATTTTGATGAAAATGGCTTCGGAACGCGTTTCTAATAATGAAAAGTGAAACCAAACAGTATTTGCGAAGAAAAAATTGTCCTATGAAAAAATCACTTTTTCTTAGGGTACGGGTCAAAAATTTTCTAAGTCCCAAAAAATCACTTATTCTCGAATATCTCGAAAACTACGTATCGGACAGGGGTCAACCAAGGTGTTTTAGAAAGGTCTTTACAAGCTCTATTTAATGAGCCATAGCGACTTTCAAGTGATTTTTTGACACTTTTTCGCACATCGGCATCCTTGGTTCCCATACTGGCCATAGGCCTTAGGGCACCGAACGGCCAACTTTTGGTCCGGGGGTGAAATTTTTTTTTCACGAGATTTTGATGAAAATGGCTTCGGAACGCGTTTCTAATAATGAAAAGTGAAACCAAACAGTATTTGCGAAGAAAAAATTGTCCTATGAAAAAATCACTTTTTCTTAGGGTACGGGTCAAAAATTTTCTAAGTCCCAAAAAATCACATGTTCTCGAATATCTCGAAAACTACTTATCGGACAGGGGTCAACCAAGGTGTTTTAGAAAGGTCTTTACAAGCTCTATTTAATGAGCCATAGCGACTTTCAAGTGATTTTTTGACACTTTTTCGCATATCGGCATCCTTGGTTCCCATACTGGCCATAGGCCATAGGGCACCGAACGGCCAACTTTTGGTCCGGGGGTGAAATTTTTTTTTCACGAGATTTTGATGAAAATGGCTTCGGAACGCGTTTCTAATAATGAAAAGTGAAACCAAACAGTATTTGCGAAGAAAAAATTGTCCTATGAAAAAATCACTTTTTCTTAGGGTACGGGTCAAAAATTTTCTAAGTCCCAAAAAATCACTTATTCTCGAATATCTCGAAAACTACGTATCGGACAGGGGTCAACCAAGGTGTTTTAGAAAGGTCTTTACAAGCTCTATTTAATGAGCCATAGCGACTTTCAAGTGATTTTTTGACACTTTTTCGCATATCGGC
Source organism: Anopheles stephensi (assembly GCF_013141755.1). Lineage (NCBI taxonomy): Eukaryota > Metazoa > Arthropoda > Insecta > Diptera > Culicidae > Anopheles > Anopheles stephensi. Next base: position 21,215 of record NW_023405112.1, on the reverse strand, counting down.
ATCCTTGGTTCCCATACTGGCCATAGGCCATAGGGCACCGAACGGCCAACTTTTGGTCCGGGGGTGAAATTTTTTTTTCACGAGATTTTGATGAAAATGGCTTCGGAACGCGTTTCTAATAATGAAAAGTGAAACCAAACAGTATTTGCGAAGAAAAAATTGTCCTATGAAAAAATCACTTTTTCTTAGGGTACGGGTCAAAAATTTTCTAAGTCCCAAAAAATCACATTTTCTCGAATATCTCGAAAACTACTTATCGGACAGGGGTCAACCAAGGTGTTTTAGAAAGGTCTCAACAAGCTCTAAATAATGGGCCATAGCGACTTTTTAGTGATTTTTTGACAAATTTTGTCATATCGGCATCCCGAGTTCCCATACTGGCCATAGGCCATGGGGCCCCGAACGAAAAAAATTTTGGTCCGAGGGTCAAAATTTTTTTTCTCATAAATTTGTTCAAAACGCCGTCGGAACGCGCCTTAGATCATGAAAAGTGAAAAGAAACAGTATTTTGCAAAAGTTGGGGTGGCCTATGACTTACATGGCCACGTCCTAGGTCCGAGTTCCCGAGGTCGTGTTCTTCAGTGGCGGAAAAAAATGGCCACTTGTGGGAGATGCAAAATGTTCATTTTGTATTATAGGGGACACACTATCGAAGCGAAAATTTCAGAAATGGCCTAAAACGTGAAGAAATGATGGGGTATGTACGAAAAGCAGGTTTTTATGGTCAAACGGTGAAAATTTTTTTTTTATGAAAAATTTTGGTCTCCCACCGTTCATGAATTTCTAGGACCAAAAATCGAAAAATTTGAAAACTTCACGATCGAAAGGGAAACGCATATGTGGTGTTCCTAGGTGTGTACGGTGTACGAAAAACGGGTTCACGATGAGATATCAGGCAAATAAGTGGACCTAAAGTGAGTTATACGGGTAAGACGAGGTGTCCAAAGACCGAAATAGGGGTACCAACTGAGAACGAAATGAAGGTCCCCGAAGTCGCCATACAAGTTATAGGAGGTGTCCAAAGTACGAAAAGAGTTCCATATTCGGCTGTTCCTACTATATGGTTCCCTGATTGCTGCTCCAAGGAGTAGTGAGGAAGTGTCCAAAGGTCTGTTGGGGGTATCGAGGTGATACCCTCGACGGACAATATGCACGAAAAGTGGTTCGATGATCTATCCTGTAGGTCGTACGGCAGCCATACCCGGCTGGAAGTAC
>NW_023405111.1:40000-44862 GCF_013141755.1 Anopheles stephensi | reverse complement strand
CAATTCATTCCAATTATGGACCATCGTTAGAGAGGTCCATATTGTTATTTCTCGTCACTACCTCCCGTGCCGGGATTGGGTAATTTACGCGCCTGCTGCCTTCCTTGGATGTGGTAGCCATTTCTCAGGCTCCCTCTCCGGAATCGAACCTGATTCCCCGTTACCCGTCGCAACCATGGTAGTCCTCTACACTACCATCAATAGTTGATAGGGCAGACATTTGCAAGATCTGTCGTCGGTCAAGCGACCATACGATCGGCATCCTTATCCAGACTTCAACTCAAGCCGCCCGGAGGCGATTGGTTTTACTAATAAGTGCACCAGTTCCACCGCCCGCAAGCGGACAGCGGTCCCGGCATGTTGCATGTATTAGCTCTGGCTTTCCACCAGTTATCCAAGCTAACTGATGGGTGGACTGATCTTGTGAATTAGGCTGTTGTACTGAGCCTTATGCGGTTTCACTTCATTATGTTTGTACTTAGACATGCATGGCTTTAACCCCCCCCCCTTTTTGCAGACAATGCGTATATTACTGGTAGGATCAACCAGAATTCGGTCGTCGTCAATTGCTTGTTCGATATTTTTGGTCTACCAGGGCACACAGGCCCCGCAGACCTCTCTTCTATAACGTTCATCAGGTGACACAATCTTTGTGTGATCGACCACTCTCATTGACCTGCTGCAGTACAACGACTCCACAGCGCAATAAACCACACGATCAAAGGTTGTGCAGGAGGATGTCAGATTATCGAGGTACATCGCTACACCAACATTTGACGTACCGAGGCATTACACCCCGCACGCCCCCAACAGGACCATCAAGGCTCGCATACGACCGCGACTTACGCGGCTCCTGAAGGTCCCGTAGGACGACCATCCCAGTTAAGGTGTAGTTGACTTGTCAGGGCACGGTAGTCCCCACAAGTCCCCGATTATTCGTGGATATCGTCCTACGATTGTTTCTGAACTCCTTTTGCTCCCGCAGGTCCCCGTAGGACGACCATCACCATTAAGGTGTAGTTGACTTGTCAGGGCACGGTAGTCCCCACAAGTCCCCCGATTATTCGGTGGAATATCGTCACTACGAGTTTTTGTGACCCTTGGGTTCCCGGCAGGTCCCCGTAGGACAACCATCACCAGTTAAGGTGTAGTTGACTTGTCAGGGCACGTGGTCCCCACAAGTCCCCGATTATTCGGAGATATTGTCCATACGATGTTTTTGTGACCCTTTGTTCCCCGCAGGTCCCCGTAGGACGACCATCACCAGTTAAGGTGTAGTTGACTTGTCAGGGCACGGTAGTCCCCACAAGTCCCCGATTATTCGTGGATATCGTCTACGAGTTTTGTGACCCTTGGGTTCCCGAACTTTGCTACGATGGTTCTGCCTCCAGAGGAGATTATGAACACTTCGTAATCATTTTCTTACACCGAACCATGGGATCGCGAGATTGCTCCCGGATCCCTAATCACCTTACATTTTCGTTTCGTTTCCGTACACTACGATGAGCTAATTCAATTTGTTTGTTTCGTCTGGCGAACGTTTTATTGCGGAATTACCGCGGTACTTCCAGCCTGGTATGGCTGCCGTACGACCTACAGGATAGATCATCGAACCACTTTTCGTGCATATTGTCCGTCGAGGGTATCACCTCGATACCCCCAACAGACCTTGGACACTTCCTCACTACTCCTTGGAGCAGCAATCAGGGAACCATATAGTAGGAACAGCCGAATATGGAACTCTTTTCGTACTTTGGGACACCTCCTATAACTTGTATGGCGACTTCGGGGACCTTCATTTCGTTCTCAGTGGTACCCCTATTTCGGTCTTTGGACACCCTCGTCTTACCCGTATAACTCACTTTAGGTCCACTTATTTGCCTGATATCTCATCGTGAACCCGTTTTTTCGTACACCGTACACACCTAGGAACACCACATATGCGTTTCCCTTTCGATCGTGAAGTTTTCAAATTTTTCGATTTTTGGTCCTAGAAATTCATGAACGGTGGGAGACCAAAATTTTTCATAAAAAAAAATTTTCACCGTTTGACCATAAAAACCTTCTTTTCGTACATACCCCATCATTCTTCACGTTTTAGGCCATTTCTGAAATTTTCGCTTCGATAGTGTGTCCCCTATAATACAAAATGAACATTTTGCATCTCCCACAAGTGGCCATTTTTTTCCGCCACTGAAGAACACGACCTCGGAACTCGGACCTAGGACGTGGCCATGTAAGTCATAGGCCACCCCAACTTTGCAAAATACTGTTTCTTTTCACTTTTCATGATCTAAGGCGCGTTCCGACGGCGTTTTGAACAAATTTATGAGAAAAAAATTTTGACCCTCGGACCAAAATTTTTTCGTTCGGGGCCCCATGGCCTATGGCCAGTATGGGAACTCGGGATGCCGATATGACAAAATTTGTCAAAAAATCACTAAAAAGTCGCTATGGCCCATTATTTAGAGCTTGTTGAGACCTTTCTAAAACACCTTGGTTGACCCCTGTCCGATACGTAGTTTTCGAGATATTCGAGAAAATGTGATTTTTGGGACTTAGAAAATTTTTGACCCGTACCCTAAGAAAAAGTGATTTTTTCATAGGACAATTTTTTCTTCGCAAATACTGTTTGGTTTCACTTTTCATTATTAGAAACGCGTTCCGAAGCCATTTTCATCAAAATCTCGTGAAAAAAAAATTTCACCCCCGGACCAAAAGTTGGCCGTTCGGTGCCCTATGGCCTATGGCCAGTATGGGAACCAAGGATGCCGATATGCGAAAAAAGTGTCAAAAAATCACTTGAAAGTCGCTATGGCTCATTAAATAGAGCTTGTAAAGACCTTTCTAAAACACCTTGGTTGACCCCTGTCCGATAAGTAGTTTTCGAGATATTCGAGAATAAGTGATTTTTTGGGACTTAGAAAATTTTTGACCCGTACCCTAAGAAAAAGTGATTTTTTCATAGGACAATTTTTTCTTCGCAAATACTGTTTGGTTTCACTTTTCATTATTAGAAACGCGTTCCGAAAGCCATTTTCATCAAAATCTCGTGAAAAAAAAAATTTCACCCCCGGACCAAAAGTTGGCCGTTCGGTGCCCTATGGCCTATGGCCAGTATGGGAACCAAGGATGCCGATATGCGAAAAGTGTCAAAAAATCACTTGAAAGTCGCTATGGCTCATTAAATAGAGCTTGTAAAGACCTTTCTAAAACACCTTGGTTGACCCCTGTCCGATACGTAGTTTTTCGAGATATTCGAGAATAAGTGATTTTTTGGGACTTAGAAAATTTTTGACCCGTAGCCCTAAGAAAAAGTGATTTTTTCATAGGACAATTTTTTCTTCGCAAATACTGTTTGGTTTCACTTTTCATTATTAGAAACGCGTTCCGAAGCCATTTCATCAAAATCTCGTGAAAAAAAAATTTCACCCCCGGACCAAAAGTTGGCCGTTCGGTGCCCTATGGCCTATGGCCAGTATGGGAACCAAGGATGCCGATATGCGAAAAAGTGTCAAAAAATCACTTGAAAGTCGCTATGGCTCATTAAATAGAGCTTGTAAAGACCTTTCTAAAACACCTTGGTTGACCCCTGTCCGATACGTAGTTTTCGAGATATTCGAGAATAAGTGATTTTTTGGGACTTAGAAAATTTTTGACCCGTACCCTAAGAAAAAGTGATTTTTTTCATAGGACAATTTTTTCTTCGCAAATACTGTTTGGTTTCACTTTTCATTATTAGAAACGCGTTCCGAAGCCATTTTCATCAAAATCTCGTGAAAAAAAAAATTTCACCCCCGGACCAAAAGTTGGCCGTTCGGTGCCCTATGGCCTATGGCCAGTATGGGAACCAAGGATGCCGATATGCGAAAAAGTGTCAAAAAATCACTTGAAAGTCGCTATGGCTCATAAATAGAGCTTGTAAAGACCTTTCTAAAACACCTTGGTTGACCCCTGTCCGATAAGTAGTTTTCGAGATATTCGAGAATAAGTGATTTTTTGGGACTTAGAAAATTTTCGACCATGACATATATGAAAAGTGAATTTTTCATAGGACCAAAAAGTTTGTCCAAATAGGGTTTTGGTTCACTTTTATGGTCAGATAAGTGATCCGATGCTATTTTCATGATCATTAGAGGGATTTCACGCTGTGACCAAAAATTTCATACTTCATACTTGTCCCGGTGCCCGTATATGGGAGGACCGGGGGAACATGTCTTCGTAAGTCGTGATGTTCAGTGACGGATTTCTGGGACTTAGAAAAAAAATGTGCTCTCAGGCACATTATATGTTGCCATACACACAGTATTTTCACATCTTCATACTTGGCCCGGTGCCGGATATGGGAGGACGGGGGAACATGTCGTTCGTAAGTCGTGATGTGCAGTGACGGATTTCTGGGGACGTAGAAAAAATGTGCTCTCCAGGCACATTATATGTTTCCATACACACATGATTTTCATTCTTCATACTTGTCCCCGTGCCGTATTAGGAGGACCGGGGGAAGATGTGTTTGGTAAGTCGTGATGTTCAGTGACGGATTTCTGGACTTAGAAAAATAAATGTACCCTTAGGCACATTATTTGTATCATAATGTATCCCCAGCCTTCATGGGGAACTTTTCCGTATTCCCGGACTTGTACATTTTTCGGGTTCCACCTCCCGACAATGTATCTCTACTGTGCATTACGTACCTTATAACGCACGGCACCCATTGGGTGACTCCACTTAACCATCTTTCGATAATGCCCGTGTTGCAGATATAATCCCAACACCTACCAGGCTTATATTACATCGAACGTTACATACGATGCACCCCGTATTCCCGGACTTGTACATTTTTCGGGTTCCACCTCCCGACA
>NW_023405111.1:27500-30000 GCF_013141755.1 Anopheles stephensi | reverse complement strand
TACTTTGGACACCTCCTATAACTTGTATGGCGACTTCGGGGACCTTCATTTCGTTCTCAGTTGGTACCCCTATTTCGGTCTTTGGACACCTCGTCTTACCCGTATAACTCACTTTAGGTCCACTTATTTGCCTGATATCTCATCGTGAACCCGTTTTTCGTACACCGTACACACCTAGGAACACCACATATGCGTTTCCCTTTCGATCGTGAAGTTTTCAAATTTTTCGATTTTTGGTCCTAGAAATTCATGAACGGTGGGAGACCAAAATTTTTCATAAAAAAAAAATTTTCACCGTTTGACCATAAAAACCTTCTTTTCGTACATACCCCATCATTTCTTCACGTTTTAGGCCATTTCTGAAATTTTCGCTTCGATAGTGTGTCCCCTATAATACAAAATGAACATTTTGCATCTCCCACAAGTGGCCATTTTTTTCCGCCACTGAAGAACACGACCTCGGGAACTCGGACCTAGGACGTGGCCATGTAAGTCATAGGCCACCCCAACTTTTGCAAAATACTGTTTCTTTTCACTTTTCATGATCTAAGGCGCGTTCCGACGGCGTTTTGAACAAATTTATGAGAAAAAAAATTTTGACCCTCGGACCAAAATTTTTTCGTTCGGGGCCCCATGGCCTATGGCCAGTATGGGAACTCGGGATGCCGATATGACAAAATTTGTCAAAAAATCACTAAAAAGTCGCTATGGCCCATTATTTAGAGCTTGTTGAGACCTTTCTAAAACACCTTGGTTGACCCCTGTCCGATAAGTAGTTTTCGAGATATTCGAGAAAATGTGATTTTTTGGGACTTAGAAAATTTTTGACCCGTACCCTAAGAAAAAGTGATTTTTTCATAGGACAATTTTTTCTTCGCAAATACTGTTTGGTTTCACTTTTCATTATTAGAAACGCGTTCCGAAGCCATTTTCATCAAAATCTCGTGAAAAAAAAATTTCACCCCCGGACCAAAAGTTGGCCGTTCGGTGCCCTATGGCCTATGGCCAGTATGGGAACCAAGGATGCCGATATGCGAAAAAGTGTCAAAAAATCACTTGAAAGTCGCTATGGCTCATTAAATAGAGCTTGTAAAGACCTTTCTAAAACACCTTGGTTGACCCCTGTCCGATAAGTAGTTTTCGAGATATTCGAGAAAATGTGATTTTTTGGGACTTAGAAAATTTTTGACCCGTACCCTAAGAAAAAGTGATTTTTTCATAGGACAATTTTTTCTTCGCAAATACTGTTTGGTTTCACTTTTCATTATTAGAAACGCGTTCCGAAGCCATTTTCATCAAAATCTCGTGAAAAAAAAATTTCACCCCCGGACCAAAAGTTGGCCGTTCGGTGCCCTATGGCCTATGGCCAGTATGGGAACCAAGGATGCCGATATGCGAAAAAGTGTCAAAAAATCACTTGAAAGTCGCTATGGCTCATTAAATAGAGCTTGTAAAGACCTTTCTAAAACACCTTGGTTGACCCCTGTCCGATACGTAGTTTTCGAGATATTCGAGAATATGTGATTTTTTGGGACTTAGAAAATTTTCGACCATGACATATATGAAAAGTGAATTTTTCATAGGACCAAAAAGTTTGTCCAAATAGGGTTTTGGTTCACTTTTTATGGTCAGATAAGTGATCCGATGCTATTTTCATGATCATTAGAGGGATTTCACGCTGTGACCAAAAATTTTCATACTTCATACTTGTCCCGTGCCGTATATGGGAGGACCGGGGGAACATGTCTTCGTAAGTCGTGATGTTCAGTGACGGATTTCTGGGACTTAGAAAAAAAATGTGCTCTCAGGCACATTATATGTTCCATACACACATTATTTTCATTCTTCATACTTGTCCCGGTGCCGTATATGGGAGGACCGGGGGAACATGTCTTCGTAAGTCGTGATGTTCAGTGACGGATTTCTGGGACTTAGAAAAAAAATGTGCTCTCAGGCACATTATATGTTCCATACACACATGATTTTCATTCTTCATACTTGTCCCCGTGCCGTATATGGGAGGACCGGGGGAAGATGTGTTTGTAAGTCGTGATGTTCAGTGACGGATTTCTGGGACTTAGAAAAATAAATGTACCCTTAGGCACATTATTTGTATCAATAATTGTATCCCCAGCCTTTCATGGGGAACTTTTCCGTATTCCCGGACTTGTACATTTTTCGGGTTCCACCTCCCGACAATGTATCTCTACTGTGCATTACGTACCTGATAACGCACGGCACCCATTGGGTGACTCCACTTAACCATCTTTCGATAATGCCCGTGTTGCAGATATAATCCCAACACCTACCAGGCTTTATATGTACATCGAACGTTACATACGATGCACCCCGTATTCCCGGACTTGTACATTTTTCGGGTTCCACCTCCCGACAATGTATCTCTACTGTGCATTACGTACCTTATAACGCACGGCACCCATTGGGTGACTCCACTTAACCATCTTTCGATAATGCCCGTGTTGCAGATATAATCCCAACA
>NW_023405111.1:10000-22500 GCF_013141755.1 Anopheles stephensi | reverse complement strand
CATGGCGGTATTTAGCTTTAGAAGGAGTTTACCTCCCACTTAGTGCTGCACTATCAAGCAACACGACTCCATGGAGCCGGCCGTCTGCCACCACAGTCCTGTGCCGTTCTACGGGCCTATCACCCTCTGTGGGATAATGGGCCACCTTCAAGTTAGACTTGAACTGTTTGCACCGTGCGTAGCAGATAACGGACCGGTCCAGTACACGGCATCGGACAGACGAGGCCCCCTCGTCGTCCCTACGTGCTGAGCTCTTCCCGTTTCGCTCGCAGCTACTCAGGGAATCCCGGTTGGTTTCTCTTCCTCCTCTTATTAATATGCTTAAATTCTGAGGGTCGTCACACATCACTTGAGGCCTACAGACTCCACTGTCACAATGATGCGACGGGAGAAGCGGTGATAAATCACCCCTGTCGTGCTAACCTCACTCACCCACACGGCGTGAGCACGTCTCGCGACTGCAACTGGATGCGAGGAAAGATACGAGCGCGTTGGGCCGCAAGTGTTACTCGACCCGAGCCAACCGGTGGAAGTCCCCGTGCAATTGGTGATAACCTTATATGCTGTGGTGGATACATCCGTTGGTTGATACTAGAGGTCGAACCGTGCGACTTGACGCGCGCTCGCTCTTCACCCATGCTCACATGTGTGTGTGTGTGTTTAGGTTTGTGTACCATACCTCGTATGTCTCTCTGTGTTAGCACTCTCACTTTCAGCGCCCACGGTCCCGACAAGGATGCGGATCCGAGCACGCCATGCTGCGACAGCCTACCCCCCTATGATGGGGTCAGGACGGTCAGTTTGGTTAGAGTGTTGAGATAACTTGGTAGGCACTCAAGGATGTGTGCATCGGTCGGGTTGAGTCGTCCGATGCGCCATATGCGTTCAACGTGTCGATGTTCATGTGTCCTGCAGTTCACATTCTGACGCGCATTTAGCTGCGGTCTTCATCGATCCATGAGCCGAGTGATCCCCTGCCTAGGGTTTAACGTACACACCGAACTAGTTGATGAATGGAACCGAAGTCCATCCATCCATTATACACATACCAACACACAACTCTGGTTCCCTAGTACCACACTGCAGGCGCCCACGGCCCCGACGGATGCGGAGCCGAGCACGCCAAAGTGCGACTGTCGATCACCCCTTTGTGACACGACAATCAGTCAGTGTATAAGGTACCCGGTACTACCAAAGTGTGCATCTTTACTGACCTTCGCCGAGGCAGTGGTATGTGTATCCCTTTGAAAGAGTTGCTTTCGCTCAACTCTACCAAGTGTGCTACACCATCTTGTGGTTGTAGCGTGCGCGTCAGCATATTGTGCCGACGATGCGTTTGGCAACCTCACTCTCGGACTTGTTTGATGGGTAATGATATGTCCATTATACACAAACCAACACACAACTCTGGTTCCCTAGTACCACACTGCAGGCGCCCACGGCCCCGACGGTTGCGGAGCCGAGCACGCCAAAGTGCGACTGTCGATCACCCCTTTGTGACACGACAATCAGTCAGTGTATAAGGTACCCGGTACTGCCAAAGTGTGCGTCTTTACTGACCTGCGCCGAGTCAGTGGTATGTGTATCCCTTTGAAAGAGTTGCTTTCGCTCAACTCTACCAAGTGTGCTACACCATCTTGTGGTTGTAGCGTGCGCGTCAGCATGTGATGCCGACGATGCGTTTGGCAACCTCACTCCCGGACTTGTTTGATCGGTAATGATCCTTCCGCAGGTTCACCTACGGAAACCTTGTTACGACTTTTACTTCCTCTAAATCATCAAGTTCGGTCAACTTCGGCCGTGCCAACTGCAGCTCACGAAGGAACCGCGGAAGGTATGCCTCCAGAGACCTCACTAAATAATCCATCGGTAGTAGCGACGGGCGGTGTGTACAAAGGGCAGGGACGTAATCAGCGCTAGCTAATGACTAGCACTTACTAGAAATTCCAGGTTCATGGGGACCGTTGCAGTCCCCAATCCCAACTAAATGAGCATTTGGGTGATTTCCCGTTCCTCTCGGAATGGGGGCGCCTATTGGCGAGAACACGCTGCTGCCCACATTGTAGCACGCGTGCAGCCCAGAACATCTAAGGGCATCACGGACCTGTTATCGCTCACTCTCACCTTGCTAAACACAAGTTGTCCCGCTAAGCAGGGCAAACTAGTGCGACGACCGCCCGCGAAGGCGCCGCCGCCCCGTAACGTCAGGTGCGCCCGGAGGCACACTGCTGACAGCGTTCTAGTTAGCTTGTTTGAGTCGCGTTCGTTATCGGAATTAACCAGACAAATCATTCCACGAACTAAGAACGGCCATGCACCACTACCCTTAAATTTGAGAAAGAGCTCTTAATCTGTCTTACCTCGATAAGTTCGGACCTGGTAAGTTTTCCCGTGTTGAGTCAAATTAAGCCGCAAGCTCCACTTCTTTTTTTTTTTTTTTAAATACAGTGTGTTTAGTTTTATTAATGGTAAACAAAGAAACATTAACATTAATAAACGCAAACACCGCACCAATACCGACAGCATTCCCTGCACGGGTGTGGCTGCCGGTGTTTTTGCACGTTGAGACCTACTATAATGTTAGGAGCCCGTGCTCCTCCTGATCAAACATGACTGTACAAACAAAAACATTTATTACTCATCACGACATATAAACACCTAACGCGCCTTTGCTACCAAGCCAATACTAAAAGAGACGCTTCACCAAGACAGTAAGTAAATACTAAAGCACACGCCTGCTCGAGTACGCTCTCGCTCTCGTCCACCAACGCAAGCGACCAAAGGCGTATGCTCCATCAAGCTAGCGTGTGGCTGTCTCGGCCTCCGTTATGGCGGCTTCTTCGTCGGCCGACAGCACTTCGCGATGGCGGTCGGCAACCGCATTGCGGGCATGACGTCTTTGACGTTCTCGTTCGCGCCGGTTTGCACGTCGGCGTTCAAGCTCCTCCTCCGCTGGCGGCTGCCTTCTCCGACGCAGTTGGCCCGAACGCACTGGCCGGATTGTACCGGCCCGCAATTGCCGCCGATACTCCTGCTGACGCTGGTTCCGCCTTAACCGTCGGCGAAGAATTTCTTCAGCTGATGGCGGAGCCAAGTTGCGAGCGGGTCTAGCCGGGCGTTGATTGTTGGCTGCTGCTGGTTGGTTGTTGTCTCCTCCATCGTCATCATCCATCAGCTGGCGCCTCTCCCGCTGCTCCCGACGACGTCTCCGCTGGTAAGCGTTGCGGCTGGCTCGACGGTCAGCTCGCCGTCTCACTTCCGCGTGTCGCAGTGCTTCCGTGTTAGCACCGGAAATGGCAGCATTCTCGGCCGATTGGTCATCCAGCCATCGCTGCTGTAGGAAGGTGCAAACTCGTTTTGCAGCCTGTTCCGCCTGCTGCCAGTTAGCTGGGCTTGCCAGCATCCAGCCTGCCAGCTCCTCCGGTGTTACTACTACGCCGTCGTCTTTCGTCAGGAGCTGCACCCTTATGTCCGCGAACCTCGGGCAGTGGAACATCACGTGTTCTGCTGACTCGATCACGGCTGAGTCGGTGCAGAACGGGCAAGTCGGGGCTGAGATGAACCCCATGACGTGCAGAAACTCCCGGAAGAAACCGTGTCCGGAGAGTATCTGACTCAGGTGGAATCCGATCTCTCCATGCTTCCGACCTACCCAACCGCTGATGTCTGGCAATACGCGATGTGCCCAGCGCTTGAACCTACTCGCGGTCGGATGACCGCACTCCTGATTCCAATCGCTCTGCCACTTCGCCATGGTTGCTGACCTTTCCAGCCTCTGTATGACGTCGCGGTCGATCAGCACCCCTTGCTGTAGTGCCTGTTGATGCCGCCTGTGACGCCGGGCAGCTTCCTCCACTTGCAAGCGCAGTGGTATCAGCCCAGCCAACACTACCGCTGTTCCGTAGCTGACTGTGCGAAAGGTACGCGCAACCCCCCTCGCAAGAGGCCGTTGTAGCTGCTCCAATCTCCTTCTGCACCACTGCAGCTCCACCGCTTCCGCCCAGATAGGTGCCGCGTACTTCACCACCGAGTCCGCAACTGCTGCTAGCAAGCGACGCTTCGCTACCCTCGGTCCAGCGTGGTTAGGCATCACGCTGGTGGCCAACTTCACCACACGGAGAGCCTTCGCGGTTGCCTTCTCGACGTGTGGTTTCCACGAGAGGTGGTCGTGAAGTATGACCCCGAGGTAGCGTATTGCTTGCTTTGAGCGGACTTCCACTCCGTCGATCCTTACGGGCACCTGTGGGTGGCCCCGACGCAAACTCGAGATGAGCACCACCTCGGTTTTTTCCGGGGCCAGCTGTAAACGGTGTTGCTGCATCCACGCAGAGATCATTGCTACGGCCTGCTCGGCCACTCCCGCTGCCTCCTCTGGTGTGCATCCCCTTGCCAGTACTGCCAGATCATCAGCGAAGCCGATGACCGATGCTCCGTCGGGCAGCTGCAGGCGTAACACTCCATCGTACAGGATGTTCCATAGCGTGGGGCCCAAGATGGACCCCTGCGGAACTCCTGCCGTTACCTGTCGTGTTACCGGACCGGTGTTCGTGTCGTACGTCAACACGCGGTCAGAGAAGTACTCCTGCAAGATGCTGCGCAATCTTGAGGGCACTCCTTTTTCCTGCAGCGCCTGTGAGATCGCCAGCCAGTCCGCGGAGTTGAATGCATTCCGGACGTCTAGCGCTACAACCAACAGACAGCGCTTGTCTCGCTGGTTTGTCCGTCCAAAGCTCATCGCGGATCTGGCAGCATCAATCACCAACTCCACCGCCTGAAGTGTGGATCGCCCGCATCGGAACCCGAACTGTTGCTCAGAAAGTAGCGGTCCTGATGGCACCTCGATGTGGTCGTTCAGACGATCCAGCAGAACTCGTTCAAACAGCTTCCCCGGAGTGTTGATCAGCATCACCGGCCTGACCGATGACGGTTCTCCGGGGGGTTTTCCTGGCTTGGGAATGAGAACCAGCTTGGCCGTCTTCCACTGGCGAGGAAAGTGGCCGTCGTCCAGCAGCCGCTGGAACAGTCGAACGTGCGTAGCTGGGTATGCCCGCACAGCAGCAGTCAGCGCGGCATTTGGCACGCCGTCCAAACCTGGCGCCTTCCTCGGATTCAGACCCGCAACGATATTGAGCAGCTCCTGTTCGGTAATGGGTCGAATCGGTACACCGTCTGGTTCGATGTCAGGCCAGTTGACAGGGGAGTGTTCCGGGAAGAGCACATCCACAATGTGCTGCAGGTTGGCCGGATCGCGTTCTGGTGCAACGCGACTCCCTCCGAGCCGTTGCAGCAACTCCCCCTGCCACCGGCCTGTCTCGTCCTCCTCGAGATGCTGGATGTATTCTGCGTACCGATCCCGCTTGCTTGTGCGTATCGCCGCTGTCAGGCGATGGCGTGCCTCCTGCAAATCCACCGACATTGCAGATCGAGCCTCAGCGTCAGCAGCCGAGAGCGATTGTCGTCGTTCCCAGAGTTGGCGGCACTCTTCGCGCAGTTGACCGATTTGTGGCGTCCACCAATACGTCGGTTTACCGGTGTGGCCAACGTACGGGGTGACCTCCGCCATAATTTCTCCACAAGCTCGGCTGAGAGCGCGTGTCAGGCTCTCCGCATCGGTAACTCCAACCTCGTACTGAATCCGCTGCAGCGCAATAGCAAAAAGCTCGCCATCAAACTGCCGCGTTTGCCACCTACGCCCTGCTGCACGCACTGTCGAAGTCTCTTCCCGTGTGCGATGACTCCTTGTTGCCTGGTTCTCGCCAACTGTGAAGCGAATGTACCGGTGATCGCTGTACGAGTAGGCATCCAGCATCCTCCATTGTTGCTCGGGGTCCCCCACCAGGTCAGAGCGGCAGATGTTGGAGCTTGCGAAAGCAACATCGACGATGCTCGGGCGAGCAACGCCGTTTCCAAGGAAGGTGTCATCCCTCCCCAGATTCAACACCTCAAGCCCGAGCTCTTCCACAAGCTGTGCCAGCTCCTCTCCCTTGGTGTTGACGCGTTCACTACCCCATGTGCCGTGCCACGCGTTAAAGTCGCCTACGAGCAGCACACGAGAGTGTCCCGAGGCAAGCGTCTCGATACGCTCCAGCATGCCGACGAATTCGGGGACCCCAATGCTCGGTGACGCATAGCAGGCGATGATGGTAATGCCTGCTACGTCCGCCGCTACGATGCCGGAGAAGCACGTACTGCGTACGCGTTGCACTGGATGGGTTCTACCGCTCACGACAATCGCCACCTTGTTATCGCGGTCTACCACCCAGTTTGCGTTGTTCTCCGGGACCGAGCACAGCTCGCACATCACCAATACATCAGCTCGTTCCGTCCTCATAGTGTTGAGTGCCAGGTCTTGGGCACTTCTACTCCGGTTGGCATTTAGCTGGAGGACCTGCAGTCTTAGGGCCATCACAACTGAGGCCGTCCTCCTCCAATGCAGTTGTAGGCGGCGATTCGATGAGGGCCACCACACTTGATGCATCGCACCTCCTGCTTGCATGCAGCCGCACGATGACCGGCCTCACCACACCGTATACAGCAGTTGCTGCGGTCCACCCCTGTGCAGTAGGCCGCCAAATGGCCTCGCTCGAGACAGCGGAAGCAACGACGCATCGAAGCGTCCAGCCTCGGCACCCTCTCCACCCTGCAGGCGGAGTAGTCGATGAGCAGGGGGTCAGTCCTGCTCATGATAGCCTCCGCTTCCGCCCGCGGCAGACGAAGGCGTGCCCGCTTGGTAGCGTCAGGCAGCTCCCACATACGGATCGAGGCCACTGTCGGCTCTTTCTTCAGTGCCGACTTCAGGGCCTCTTTGATTGTGGCTTCCTCGGTCAGATGGTCCACATTGCGGACAATGACCTCAGCCATCTCCGTGACCACCTTGACCGTCCCTTTATCGCCAAGAACTGCCTGGATACGATCACGCAGCGCAAGCGAGTCGACCTCGCGCGTGAGGTCCATCCGCAGGTTGCCCTTTGGGGTCCTCTTTCCAATCCGGATGTATTTCTGCGCATCCTCTAGCGCAGGGGCGGTCCGGATCGGTCGATACATATCGGCAAAGCTCACGCCTGGTGCCGGTATCACCAGTATGGCGTCTGGTCGTCTCCTACTTGTCCGTTGGGCTGGTTGGGGGAAACGTTGGGGTGCCTTTGGCGGCTGGGGCCGCTGTTGTTGCTGAGGCTGCCTCGGAGGCCTCTGCCCAACCGTTTGCCACCCAGGTGACAGGACGTCCCGATAAGACAGCTGCTGCGGCTGAGGGCGGACTGCTTCACGCCCCGGTCTCTGCTGCTGCTGCCTTTCCTTTTCCGCTTCAGCGCGCAATTGGTCCTGCAACTCCAGCAACCGATGGTGGGCAGGACCGCTTGTCTCACGGGTCAGTGCCCTCGTGCGCTTTTGAGACCGCTTAACGGTCTTCTTACTGGGTCCAGGCTGGGATACCGCTTGGTTTCCCAAGCCCGTACCAACCGCGGAGGAGTACATCTCCGACACCGTCCGTGTCCCCATCCTATAGAGTTCAAGCTCTCGCCTAAGAACTTTATTCTCCTGGTCGCTGGCTTCCAGCCTCTCCGTCACTTGGGTCAGCCTCTCGGTCATCGTTTCCAGCTTCTGCAACAGTCTCTCGATGAGCTGGTGCGATCCCTCCGGCGCCCCATTCGAATTCACTGGTCGAACGGTAGCAGCCGTTGCTTCCGGTGAGGTCACCCTGCGTGGTGACGGAATCGGTGGTGTAGTGGCTGCGGTCCTCCGTGAGCCATTCTCCTCCCGCATCTCTTCCTCTAAAGAGGTTGGCTCGGGGGAGGAGAGAACCACCACCATCGGGACGGCGGAGGCCGGCAAACCCGAATTATTCTCCTCGCTGGTTGCCACTGGTTCCTGTGGCGTCGTGCCATGGAAAGCCGCCATTGTTCTTGGTGAAACCTCAATCGGCTCCAACACCACTCGTGGCTGAAGAGGTGGCTCACCTATACGCCGTTTCTTCACCACCGCCTTCTTCAGTGATTCCGGAACAACCGGAACATCAGATTCCGACTCCCCGTTGTCGGTGTCTGATCCCATCTTGAGTTGATGGGCGCAAACTATCCGCTATTTACGTCATCTCCCGCCAGATGACGAAAACCGGGAAGATTTCCTGCTCGCTAACACTTAGCAGGTTCGTCGCCTGTCCTACCACCCAAGTCTCCACGGTTTGGGATGGTTTCCCGTTGCAGGTGGGGGGGCGGAGGGGCTTCGGACACACACCACACAAATTTTCACGCACTCGCACTGAATTTCCCCTAAATATCCCCCTTTTTGAAAGTTTGCCAATATTCAGGCGAGGGTGGGGGGAAGTGGGGTTTGCGGTGGGCCCCAGAAACTCCTTGAAAAATTTGTCCTCCTCACGTTATACGGGAAAAACCACACCCCGGAATTTTCCGTACTTATTTAAAAATTTCCGCTCACTATTTCCCTTATTAAGGCGCTCGTCGGCGCTCGGACGAAGGGGGAGGGGGGATATGGGGAGCGGGGACACCTCGTTTCACCACCAAAAGTTGCATATGATTTTTCTCAACACTTTCCACCGGTTTTTAGAATTTTCCGTACACTTTTCGAATTTTCCCGCCCAATTCCTTATTTTCCCTTATTAAGGGATTTTTTTCCCTTTCGGTCGGGGTGCGGGGGGGAAATGGGTGGCAGGAAAATTATCAAGATGTCCCGAAAATTATTATAGAGTTTTCTGAATAATCTCCACTGGTTTACACGATTTTATGACACACTTTTTCTTAATTGAAAAAATTTTCACTAATGTCAGAATTTTTTGTCCCATGGGAATTTATTTTTGTCCCATGGGTCATGGGACATGTCCAATGTCAAATTTTTGTCACCACTATAAATGCACTTTTTTTGGTTATTTTTCACCGTTTTCTTTCCGGTTTTTTGCACTATTTCACTAGCTGGCACTTTTCCGCTTCTTTTAACACCACATGCGTCCAGATCCGTTGCGTATTGGGTGAAAAAAGTGAGATCCGGAACAAGACGCCACGTGGAAACGTCACAATCTGGATTTTTCCCACACTTTTTTCCGGCCCAAATGGACCGATTTTCGGTCTGTTTTCACTTGTACCCACTAATCACGACACGATCTAACGATTTAAACCACTTCCGATTAGATCCGGACACTTTTTCTGCACGCTTCAAGAAACAGTTTCTTCTTCTTCTTCTTCTTCTATAGCCGGAATGTTTTTTACAGTTTTTTCCGCGTACAGACCACCGGCATCCACCGTTTTTCCGTCGAAAACACTAAATTGGCTCCCAGTCTTGCGTTTTCAGCGAAAACCGCATCTAAAACGGTTGCTTAGAGCCGCCAAATCAGTGAAAAACCCCCTCCATACAAAATGTATGGGGTTTTGTTTATACCACACTTTCACTGTTTTTTCCAGTTTTTTGGTCCAAATTCACTTCCAAATGATAACAAACGCCTTTTTATCACTTTTAAAGCACTCTGTAAAGAATTTAAACACTTTTTTCACCTTTTTTCGACAATTTTTTGCGCAGCTCACGGAAACACCACCGTTCGCTGTCAACTGTCAAACGCCTCTGCAAGCTCCACTTCTTGTGGTGCCCTTCCGTCAATTCCTTTAAGTTTCAACTTTGCAACCATACTTCCCCCGGAACCCGATTTTGGTTTCCCGGAAGCTACTGAGAGCACCGAATGTAGTAGCGTCTCCCAATTGCTGATTGGCATCGTTTACGGTTAGAACTAGGGCGGTATCTAATCGCCTTCGATCCTCTAACTTTCGTTCTTGATTAATGAAAGCATCCATGGCAAACGCTTTCGCTTCAGTTGGTCCTACGACGGTCTACGAATTTCACCTCTCGCGCCGTAATACCAATGCCCCCAACTACTTCTGTTAATCATTACCTCTGGGTCTATACAAAACCAACCAAAAGACTCAGACCGAGGTCATGTTCCATTATTCCATGCAAGATTATTCTCGGCCAACGCCAACCCTGGGCGGGTGTGGACGCTTTTGTACTAGCCTGCTTGAAGCACTCTAATTTGTTCAAGGTAAATGGGAGCTGCCCGGGCACCACGCACCGGCTCGGGACGTGCCCGACCGATCACGAGGTTGACGCCCAGGCACACCATTGTGAGTCGCAGCCGCGAGCTCGCGCACGAACGTATCCGGCGTGTGCCGGGCGCCCGCGGCGGTCGCGTGTCTGGACGGGGAATCAACTTCGAACGTTTTAACCGCAACAACTTTAATATACGCTAGTGGAGCTGGAATTACCGCGGCTGCTGGCACCAGACTTGCCCTCCACTTGATCCTTATTGAAGGATTTATGCTCAATTCATTCCAATTATGGACCATCGTTAGAGAGGTCCATATTGTTATTTCTCGTCACTACCTCCCCGTGCCGGGATTGGGTAATTTACGCGCCTGCTGCCTTCCTTGGATGTGGTAGCCATTTCTCAGGCTCCCTCTCCGGAATCGAACCCTGATTCCCCGTTACCCGTCGCAACCATGGTAGTCCTCTACACTACCATCAATAGTTGATAGGGCAGACATTTGCAAGATCTGTCGTCGGTCAAGCGACCATACGATCGGCATCCTTATCCAGACTTCAACTCAAGCCGCCCGGAGGCGATTGGTTTTACTAATAAGTGCACCAGTTCCACCGCCCGCAAGCGGACAGCGGTCCCGGCATGTTGCATGTATTAGCTCTGGCTTTTCCACAGTTATCCAAGTAACTGATGGGTGGATGATCTTGTGAATTATGGCTGTTGTACTGAGCCTTATGCGGTTTCACATTCATTTATGTTTGTACTTAGACATGCATGGCTTAACCTTTGAGACAAGCGTATATTACTGGTAGGATCAACCAGAATTCGTCTTCGTCAATTGCTTGTTCGATATTTTTTGTCTACCAGGGCACCAGTCCCCGCAGACTCTCTTTCTACGTTCATCAGGTGACACAATCTTTGTTGTGACCACTCTCATTGACCTGCGGCAGTACACCGACTCCACAGCGCCAATAACCACACGAGCAAAGGTTGTTCAGGAGGATGTCAGATTATCGATGTACATCGTACACCAACATTTGACGTACCGAGGCATTACACCCCGCACGCCCCCAACAGGACCAATCAAGGCTCGCATACGACCTGCGACTTACTGCGGCTCCCTGAAGGTCCCCGTAGGACGACCATCACCAGTTAAGGTGTAGTTGACTTGTCAGGGCACGGTAGTCCCCACAAGTCCCCGATTATTCGTGGATATCGTCCTACGATTGTTTCTGACTCCTTTTGCTCCCCGCAGGTCCCCGTAGGACGACCATCACCAGTTAAGGTGTAGTTGACTTGTCAGGGCACGGTAGTCCCCACAAGTCCCCGATTATTCGTGGATATCGTCCTACGAGTTTTTGTGACCCTTGGGTTCCCGGCAGGTCCCCGTAGGACAACCATCACCAGTTAAGGTGTAGTTGACTTGTCAGGGCACGGTGGTCCCCACAAGTCCCCGATTATTCGGAGATATTGTCCTACGAGTTTTAGTGACCCTTTTGTTCCCCGCAGGTCCCCGTAGGACGACCATCACCAGTTAAGGTGTAGTTGACTTGTCAGGGCACGGTAGTCCCCACAAGTCCCCGATTATTCGTGGATATCGTCCTACGAGTTTTTGTGACCCTTGGGTTCCCGAACTTTGCTACGATGGTTCTGCCTCCAGAGGAGACTTATGAACACTTCGTATCATTTCTTACACCGAACCATGGGATCGCGAGATTGCTCCCGGATCCCTAATCACCTTACATTTTCGTTTCGTTTCCGTACACTACGATGAGCTAATTCAATTTGTTTGTTCGTCTGGCGAACGTTTTATTGCGGAATTACCGCGGTACTTCCAGCCGGGTATGGCTGCCGTACGACCTACAGGATAGATCATCGAACCACTTTTCGTGCATATTGTCCGTCGAGGGTATCACCTCGATACCCCCAACAGACCTTTGGACACTTCCTCACTACTCCTTGGAGCAGCAATCAGGGAACCATATAGTAGGAACAGCCGAATATGGAACTCTTTTCGTACTTTGGACACCTCCTATAACTTGTATGGCGACTTCGGGGACCTTCATTTCGTTCTCAGTTGGTACCCCTATTTCGGTCTTTGGACACCTCGTCTTACCCGTATAACTCACTTTAGGTCCACTTATTTGCCTGATATCTCATCGTGAACCCGTTTTTCGTACACCGTACACACCTAGGAACACCACATATGCGTTTCCCTTTCGATCGTGAAGTTTTCAAATTTTTCGATTTTTGGTCCTAGAAATTCATGAACGGTGGGAGACCAAAATTTTTCATAAAAAAAAAATTTTCACCGTTTGACCATAAAAACCTTCTTTTCGTACATACCCCATCATTTCTTCACGTTTTAGGCCATTTCTGAAATTTTCGCTTCGATAGTGTGTCCCCTATAATACAAAATGAACATTTTGCATCTCCCACAAGTGGCCATTTTTTTCCGCCACTG
>NW_023405111.1:0-2500 GCF_013141755.1 Anopheles stephensi | reverse complement strand
AACTTCGGCCGTTGCCAACTGCAGCTCACGAAGGAACCGCGGAAGGTATGCCTCCAGAGACCTCACTAAATAATCCATCTGTAGTAGCGACGGGCGGTGTGTACAAAGGGCAGGGACGTAATCAGCGCTAGCTAATGACTAGCACTTACTAGAAATTCCAGGTTCATGGGACCGTTGCAGTCCCCAATCCCAACTAAATGAGCATTTGGGTGATTTCCCGTTCCTCTCGGAATGGGGGCGCCTATTGGCGAGAACACGCTGCTGCCCACATTGTAGCACGCGTGCAGCCCAGAACATCTAAGGGCATCACGGACCTGTTATCGCTCACTCTCACCTTGCTAAACACAAGTTGTCCCGCTAAGCAGGGCAAACTAGTGCGACGACCGCCCGCGAAGGCGCCGCCGCCCCGTAACGTCAGGTGCGCCCGGAGGCACACTGCTGACAGCGTTCTAGTTAGCTTGTTTGAGTCGCGTTCGTTATCGGAATTAACCAGACAAATCATTCCACGAACTAAGAACGGCCATGCACCACTACCCTTAAATTTGAGAAAGAGCTCTTAATCTGTCTTACCTCGATAAGTTCGGACCTGGTAAGTTTTCCCCGTGTTGAGTCAAATTAAGCCGCAAGCTCCACTTCTTTTTTTTTTTTAAATACAGTGTGTTTATTTTTTAATGGTAAACAAAGAACATTAACATTAATAAACGCAAACACCGCACCAAATACCGACAGCATTCCCTGCACGGGTGTGGCTGCCGGTGTTTTTGCACGTTGAGACCTACTATAATGTTAGGAGCCCGTGCTCCTCCTGATCAAACATGACTGTACAAACAAAAACATTTATTACTCATCACGACATATAAACACCTAACGCGCCTTTGCTACCAAGCCAATACTAAAGAGACGCTTCACCAAGACAGTAAGTAAATACTAAAGCACACGCCTGCTCGAGTACGCTCTCGCTCTCGTCCACCAACGCAAGCGACCAAAGGCGTATGCTCCATCAAGCTAGCGTGTGGCTGTCTCGGCCTCCGTTATGGCGGCTTCTTCGTCGGCCGACAGCACTTCGCGATGGCGGTCGGCAACCGCATTGCGGGCATGACGTCTTTGACGTTCTCGTTCGCGCCGGTTTGCACGTCGGCGTTCAAGCTCCTCCTCCGCTGGCGGCTGCCTTCTCCGACGCAGTTGGCCCGAACGCACTGGCCGGATTGTACCGGCCCGCAATTGCCGCCGATACTCCTGCTGACGCTGGTTCCGCCTTAACCGTCGGCGAAGAATTTCTTCAGCTGATGGCGGAGCCAAGTTGCGAGCGGGTCTAGCCGGGCGTTGATTGTTGGCTGCTGCTGGTTGGTTGTTGTCTCCTCCATCGTCATCATCCATCAGCTGGCGCCTCTCCCGCTGCTCCCGACGACGTCTCCGCTGGTAAGCGTTGCGGCTGGCTCGACGGTCAGCTCGCCGTCTCACTTCCGCGTGTCGCAGTGCTTCCGTGTTAGCACCGGAAATGGCAGCATTCTCGGCCGATTGGTCATCCAGCCATCGCTGCTGTAGGAAGGTGCAAACTCGTTTTGCAGCCTGTTCCGCCTGCTGCCAGTTAGCTGGGCTTGCCAGCATCCAGCCTGCCAGCTCCTCCGGTGTTACTACTACGCCGTCGTCTTTCGTCAGGAGCTGCACCCTTATGTCCGCGAACCTCGGGCAGTGGAACATCACGTGTTCTGCTGACTCGATCACGGCTGAGTCGGTGCAGAACGGGCAAGTCGGGGCTGAGATGAACCCCATGACGTGCAGAAACTCCCGGAAGAAACCGTGTCCGGAGAGTATCTGACTCAGGTGGAATCCGATCTCTCCATGCTTCCGACCTACCCAACCGCTGATGTCTGGCAATACGCGATGTGCCCAGCGCTTGAACCTACTCGCGGTCGGATGACCGCACTCCTGATTCCAATCGCTCTGCCACTTCGCCATGGTTGCTGACCTTTCCAGCCTCTGTATGACGTCGCGGTCGATCAGCACCCCTTGCTGTAGTGCCTGTTGATGCCGCCTGTGACGCCGGCAGCTTCCTCCACTTGCAAGCGCAGTGGTATCAGCCCAGCCAACACTACCGCTGTTCCGTAGCTGACTGTGCGAAAGGTACGCGCAACCCCCTCGCAAGAGGCCGTTGTAGCTGCTCCAATCTCCTTCTGCACCACTGCAGCTCCACCGCTTCCGCCCAGATAGGTGCCGCGTACTTCACCACCGAGTCCGCAACTGCTGCTAGCAAGCGACGCTTCGCTACCCTCGGTCCAGCGTGGTTAGGCATCACGCTGGTGGCCACTTCACCACACGGAGAGCCTTCGCGGTTGCCTTCTCGACGTGTGGTTTCCACGAGAGGTGGTCGTGAAGTATGACCCCGAGGTAGCGTATTGCTTGCTTTGAGCGGACTTCCACTCCGTCGATCCTTACGGCACCTGTGGGTGGCCCCGACGCAAACTCCGAGATGAGCACCACCTCGGTTTTTCCGGGCCAG
>NW_023405110.1:210000-212500 GCF_013141755.1 Anopheles stephensi | reverse complement strand
CCTATTTCGGTCTTTGGACACCTCGTCTTACCCGTATAACTCACTTTAGGTCCACTTATTTGCCTGATATCTCATCGTGAACCCGTTTTTCGTACACCGTACACACCTAGGAACACCACATATGCGTTTCCCTTTCGATCGTGAAGTTTTCAAATTTTTCGATTTTTGGTCCTAGAAATTCATGAACGGTGGGAGACCAAAATTTTTCATAAAAAAAAAATTTTCACCGTTTGACCATAAAAACCTTCTTTTCGTACATACCCCATCATTTCTTCACGTTTTAGGCCATTTCTGAAATTTTCGCTTCGATAGTGTGTCCCCTATAATACAAAATGAACATTTTGCATCTCCCACAAGTGGCCATTTTTTTCCGCCACTGAAGAACACGACCTCGGGAACTCGGACCTAGGACGTGGCCATGTAAGTCATAGGCCACCCCAACTTTTGCAAAATACTGTTTCTTTTCACTTTTCATGATCTAAGGCGCGTTCCGACGGCGTTTTGAACAAATTTATGAGAAAAAAAATTTTGACCCTCGGACCAAAATTTTTTCGTTCGGGGCCCCATGGCCTATGGCCAGTATGGGAACTCGGGATGCCGATATGACAAAATTTGTCAAAAAATCACTAAAAAGTCGCTATGGCCCATTATTTAGAGCTTGTTGAGACCTTTCTAAAACACCTTGGTTGACCCCTGTCCGATAAGTAGTTTTCGAGATATTCGAGAAAATGTGATTTTTTGGGACTTAGAAAATTTTTGACCCGTACCCTAAGAAAAAGTGATTTTTTCATAGGACAATTTTTTCTTCGCAAATACTGTTTGGTTTCACTTTTCATTATTAGAAACGCGTTCCGAAGCCATTTTCATCAAAATCTCGTGAAAAAAAAATTTCACCCCCGGACCAAAAGTTGGCCGTTCGGTGCCCTATGGCCTATGGCCAGTATGGGAACCAAGGATGCCGATATGCGAAAAAGTGTCAAAAAATCACTTGAAAGTCGCTATGGCTCATTAAATAGAGCTTGTAAAGACCTTTCTAAAACACCTTGGTTGACCCCTGTCCGATACGTAGTTTTCGAGATATTCGAGAATAAGTGATTTTTTGGGACTTAGAAAATTTTTGACCCGTACCCTAAGAAAAAGTGATTTTTTCATAGGACAATTTTTTCTTCGCAAATACTGTTTGGTTTCACTTTTCATTATTAGAAACGCGTTCCGAAGCCATTTTCATCAAAATCTCGTGAAAAAAAAATTTCACCCCCGGACCAAAAGTTGGCCGTTCGGTGCCCTATGGCCTATGGCCAGTATGGGAACCAAGGATGCCGATATGCGAAAAAGTGTCAAAAAATCACTTGAAAGTCGCTATGGCTCATTAAATAGAGCTTGTAAAGACCTTTCTAAAACACCTTGGTTGACCCCTGTCCGATACGTAGTTTTCGAGATATTCGAGAATAAGTGATTTTTTGGGACTTAGAAAATTTTGACCCGTACCCTAAGAAAAAGTGATTTTTTCATAGGACAATTTTTTCTTCGCAAATACTGTTTGGTTTCACTTTTCATTATTAGAAACGCGTTCCGAAGCCATTTTCATCAAAATCTCGTGAAAAAAAAATTTCACCCCCGGACCAAAAGTTGGCCGTTCGGTGCCCTATGGCCTATGGCCAGTATGGGAACCAAGGATGCCGATATGCGAAAAAGTGTCAAAAAATCACTTGAAAGTCGCTATGGCTCATTAAATAGAGCTTGTAAAGACCTTTCTAAAACACCTTGGTTGACCCCTGTCCGATACGTAGTTTTCGAGATATTCGAGAATAAGTGATTTTTTGGGACTTAGAAAATTTTCGACCATGACATATATGAAAAGTGAATTTTTCATAGGACCAAAAAGTTTGTCCAAATAGGGTTTTGGTTCACTTTTTATGGTCAGATAAGTGATCCGATGCTATTTTCATGATCATTAGAGGGATTTCACGCTGTGACCAAAAATTTTCATACTTCATACTTGTCCCGGTGCCGTATATGGGAGGACCGGGGGAACATGTCTTCGTAAGTCGTGATGTTCAGTGACGGATTTCTGGGACTTAGAAAAAAAATGTGCTCTCAGGCACATTATATGTTTCATACACACATGATTTTCATTCTTCATACTTGTCCCCGTGCCGTACATGGGAGGACCGGGGGAACATGTCTTCGTAAGTCGTGATGTTCAGTGACGGATTTCTGGGACTTAGAAAAAAAATGTGCTCTCAGGCACATTATATGTTTCATACACACATGATTTTCATTCTTCATACTTGTCCCCGTGCCGTATATGGGAGGACCGGGGGAACATGTCTTCGTAAGTCGTGATGTTCAGTGACGGATTTCTGGGACTTAGAAAAAAAATGTGCTCTCAGGCACATTATATGTTCCATACACACATGATTTTCATTCTTCATACTTGTCCCCGTGCCGTATATGGGAGGACCGGGGGAAGATGTGTTTGTAAGTCGTGATGTTCAGT
>NW_023405110.1:197500-200000 GCF_013141755.1 Anopheles stephensi | reverse complement strand
TCGGACCAAAATTTTTTCGTTCGGGGCCCCATGGCCTATGGCCAGTATGGGAACTCGGGATGCCGATATGACAAAATTTGTCAAAAAATCACTAAAAAGTCGCTATGGCCCATTATTTAGAGCTTGTTGAGACCTTTCTAAAACACCTTGGTTGACCCCTGTCCGATAAGTAGTTTTCGAGATATTCGAGAAAATGTGATTTTTTGGGACTTAGAAAATTTTCGACCCGTACCCTAAGAAAAAGTGATTTTTTCATAGGACAATTTTTTCTTCGCAAATACTGTTTGGTTTCACTTTTCATTATTAGAAACGCGTTCCGAAGCCATTTTCATCAAAATCTCGTGAAAAAAAAATTTCACCCCCGGACCAAAAGTTGGCCGTTCGGTGCCCTATGGCCTATGGCCAGTATGGGAACCAAGGATGCCGATATGCGAAAAAGTGTCAAAAAATCACTTGAAAGTCGCTATGGCTCATTAAATAGAGCTTGTAAAGACCTTTCTAAAACACCTTGGTTGACCCCTGTCCGATACGTAGTTTTCGAGATATTCGAGAATAAGTGATTTTTTGGGACTTAGAAAATTTTTGACCCGTACCCTAAGAAAAAGTGATTTTTTCATAGGACAATTTTTTCTTCGCAAATACTGTTTGGTTTCACTTTTCATTATTAGAAACGCGTTCCGAAGCCATTTTCATCAAAATCTCGTGAAAAAAAAATTTCACCCCCGGACCAAAAGTTGGCCGTTCGGTGCCCTATGGCCTATGGCCAGTATGGGAACCAAGGATGCCGATATGCGAAAAAGTGTCAAAAAATCACTTGAAAGTCGCTATGGCTCATTAAATAGAGCTTGTAAAGACCTTTCTAAAACACCTTGGTTGACCCCTGTCCGATACGTAGTTTTCGAGATATTCGAGAATAAGTGATTTTTTGGGACTTAGAAAATTTTTGACCCGTACCCTAAGAAAAAGTGATTTTTTCATAGGACAATTTTTTCTTCGCAAATACTGTTTGGTTTCACTTTTCATTATTAGAAACGCGTTCCGAAGCCATTTTCATCAAAATCTCGTGAAAAAAAAATTTCACCCCCGGACCAAAAGTTGGCCGTTCGGTGCCCTATGGCCTATGGCCAGTATGGGAACCAAGGATGCCGATATGCGAAAAAGTGTCAAAAAATCACTTGAAAGTCGCTATGGCTCATTAAATAGAGCTTGTAAAGACCTTTCTAAAACACCTTGGTTGACCCCTGTCCGATACGTAGTTTTCGAGATATTCGAGAATATGTGATTTTTTGGGACTTAGAAAATTTTTGACCCGTACCCTAAGAAAAAGTGATTTTTTCATAGGACAATTTTTTCTTCGCAAATACTGTTTGGTTTCACTTTTCATTATTAGAAACGCGTTCCGAAGCCATTTTCATCAAAATCTCGTGAAAAACAAATTTCACCCCCGGACCAAAAGTTGGCCGTTCGGTGCCCTATGGCCTATGGCCAGTATGGGAACCAAGGATGCCGATATGCGAAAAAGTGTCAAAAAATCACTTGAAAGTCGCTATGGCTCATTAAATAGAGCTTGTAAAGACCTTTCTAAAACACCTTGGTTGACCCCTGTCCGATACGTAGTTTTCGAGATATTCGAGAATAAGTGATTTTTTGGGACTTAGAAAATTTTCGACCATGACATATATGAAAAGTGAATTTTTCATAGGACCAAAATTGTTTGTCCAAATAGGGTTTTGGTTCACTTTTTATGGTCAGATAAGTGATCCGATGCTATTTTCATGATCATTAGAGGGATTTCACGCTGTGACCAAAAATTTTCATACTTCATACTTGTCCCCGTGCCGTACATGGGAGGACCGGGGGAACATGTCTTCGTAAGTCGTGATGTTCAGTGACGGATTTCTGGGACTTAGAAAAAAAATGTGCTCTCAGGCACATTATATGTTTCATACACACATGATTTTCATTCTTCATACTTGTCCCGGTGCCGTATATGGGAGGACCGGGGGAACATGTCTTCGTAAGTCGTGATGTTCAGTGACGGATTTCTGGGACTTAGAAAAAAAATGTGCTCTCAGGCACATTATATGTTCCATACACACATGATTTTCATTGCTTCATACTTGTCCCGGTGCCGTATATGGGAGGACCGGGGGAACATGTCTTCGTAAGTCGTGATGTTCAGTGACGGATTTCTGGGACTTAGAAAAAAAATGTGCTCTCAGGCACATTATATGTTCCATACACACATGATTTTCATTCTTCATACTTGTCCCCGTGCCGTATATGGGAGGACCGGGGGAAGATGTGTTTGTAAGTCGTGATGTTCAGTGACGGATTTCTGGGACTTAGAAAAATAAATGTACCCTTAGGCACATTATTTGTATCAATAATTGTATCCCCAGCCTTTCATGGGGAACTTTTCCGTATTCCCGGACTTGTACATTTTTCGGGTTCCACCTCCCGACAATGTATCTCTACTGTGCATTACGTACCTTATAAC
>NW_023405110.1:177500-190000 GCF_013141755.1 Anopheles stephensi | reverse complement strand
CATTCCAATTATGGACCATCGTTAGAGAGGTCCATATTGTTATTTCTCGTCACTACCTCCCCGTGCCGGGATTGGGTAATTTACGCGCCTGCTGCCTTCCTTGGATGTGGTAGCCATTTCTCAGGCTCCCTCTCCGGAATCGAACCCTGATTCCCCGTTACCCGTCGCAACCATGGTAGTCCTCTACACTACCATCAATAGTTGATAGGGCAGACATTTGCAAGATCTGTCGTCGGTCAAGCGACCATACGATCGGCATCCTTATCCAGACTTCAACTCAAGCCGCCCGGAGGCGATTGGTTTTACTAATAAGTGCACCAGTTCCACCGCCCGCAAGCGGACAGCGGTCCCGGCATGTTGCATGTATTAGCTCTGGCTTTTCCACAGTTATCCAAGTAACTGTTGGGTGGATGATCTTGTGAATTATGGCTGTTGTACTGAGCCTTATGCGGTTTCACATTCATTTATGTTTGTACTTAGACATGCATGGCTTAACCTTTGAGACAAGCGTATATTACTGGTAGGATCAACCAGAATTCGTCTTCGTCAATTGCTTGTTCGATATTTTTTGTCTACCAGGGCACCAGTCCCCGCAGACTCTCTTTCTACGTTCATCAGGTGACACAATCTTTGTTGTGACCACTCTCATTGACCTGCGGCAGTACACCGACTCCACAGCGCCAATAACCACACGAGCAAAGGTTGTTGAGGAGGATGTCAGATTATCGATGTACATCGTACACCAACATTTGACGTACCGAGGCATTACACCCCGCACGCCCCCAACAGGACCAATCAAGGCTCGCATACGACCTGCGACTTACTGCGGCTCCCTGAAGGTCCCCGTAGGACGACCATCACCAGTTAAGGTGTAGTTGACTTGTCAGGGCACGGTAGTCCCCACAAGTCCCCGATTATTCGTGGATATCGTCCTACGATTGTTTCTGACTCCTTTTGCTCCCCGCAGGTCCCCGTAGGACGACCATCACCAGTTAAGGTGTAGTTGACTTGTCAGGGCACGGTAGTCCCCACAAGTCCCCGATTATTCGTGGATATCGTCCTACGAGTTTTTGTGACCCTTGGGTTCCCGGCAGGTCCCCGTAGGACAACCATCACCAGTTAAGGTGTAGTTGACTTGTCAGGGCACGGTGGTCCCCACAAGTCCCCGATTATTCGGAGATATTGTCCTACGAGTTTTAGTGACCCTTTTGTTCCCCGCAGGTCCCCGTAGGACGACCATCACCAGTTAAGGTGTAGTTGACTTGTCAGGGCACGGTAGTCCCCACAAGTCCCCGATTATTCGTGGATATCGTCCTACGAGTTTTTGTGACCCTTGGGTTCCCGAACTTTGCTACGATGGTTCTGCCTCCAGAGGAGACTTATGAACACTTCGTATCATTTCTTACACCGAACCATGGGATCGCGAGATTGCTCCCGGATCCCTAATCACCTTACATTTTCGTTTCGTTTCCGTACACTACGATGAGCTAATTCAATTTGTTTGTTCGTCTGGCGAACGTTTTATTGCGGAATTACCGCGGTACTTCCAGCCGGGTATGGCTGCCGTACGACCTACAGGATAGATCATCGAACCACTTTTCGTGCATATTGTCCGTCGAGGGTATCACCTCGATACCCCCAACAGACCTTTGGACACATCCTCACTACTCCTTGGAGCAGCAATCAGGGAACCATATAGTAGGAACAGCCGAATATGGAACTCTTTTCGTACTTTGGACACCTCCTATAACTTGTATGGCGACTTCGGGGACCTTCATTTCGTTCTCAGTTGGTACCCCTATTTCGGTCTTTGGACACCTCGTCTTACCCGTATAACTCACTTTAGGTCCACTTATTTGCCTGATATCTCATCGTGAACCCGTTTTTCGTACACCGTACACACCTAGGAACACCACATATGCGTTTCCCTTTCGATCGTGAAGTTTTCAAATTTTTCGATTTTTGGTCCTAGAAATTCATGAACGGTGGGAGACCAAAATTTTTCATAAAAAAAAAATTTTCACCGTTTGACCATAAAAACCTTCTTTTCGTACATACCCCATCATTTCTTCACGTTTTAGGCCATTTCTGAAATTTTCGCTTCGATAGTGTGTCCCCTATAATACAAAATGAACATTTTGCATCTCCCACAAGTGGCCATTTTTTTCCGCCACTGAAGAACACGACCTCGGGAACTCGGACCTAGGACGTGGCCATGTAAGTCATAGGCCACCCCAACTTTTGCAAAATACTGTTTCTTTTCACTTTTCATGATCTAAGGCGCGTTCCGACGGCGTTTTGAACAAATTTATGAGAAAAAAAATTTTGA
Organism: Anopheles stephensi; assembly: GCF_013141755.1. NCBI lineage: Eukaryota > Metazoa > Arthropoda > Insecta > Diptera > Culicidae > Anopheles > Anopheles stephensi. The sequence continues at coordinate 187,671 of NW_023405110.1, read as the reverse complement.
CCCTCGGACCAAAATTTTTTCGTTCGGGGCCCCATGGCCTATGGCCAGTATGGGAACTCGGGATGCCGATATGACAAAATTTGTCAAAAAATCACGAAAAAGTCGCTATGGCCCATTATTTAGAGCTTGTTGAGACCTTTCTAAAACACCTTGGTTGACCCCTGTCCGATACGTAGTTTTCGAGATATTCGAGAATAAGTGATTTTTTGGGACTTAGAAAATTTTTGACCCGTACCCTAAGAAAAAGTGATTTTTTCATAGGACAATTTTTTCTTCGCAAATACTGTTTGGTTTCACTTTTCATTATTAGAAACGCGTTCCGAAGCCATTTTCATCAAAATCTCGTGAAAAAAAAATTTCACCCCCGGACCAAAAGTTGGCCGTTCGGTGCCCTATGGCCTATGGCCAGTATGGGAACCAAGGATGCCGATATGCGAAAAAGTGTCAAAAAATCACTAAAAAGTCGCTATGGCTCATTAAATAGAGCTAGTAAAGACCTTTCTAAAACACCTTGGTTGACCCCTGTCCGATAAGTAGTTTTCGAGATATTCGAGAATAAGTGATTTTTTGGGACTTAGAAAATTTTTGACCCGTACCCTAAGAAAAAGTGATTTTTTCATAGGACAATTTTTTCTTCGCAAATACTGTTTGGTTTCACTTTTCATTATTAGAAACGCGTTCCGAAGCCATTTTCATCAAAATCTCGTGAAAAAAAAATTTCACCCCCGGACCAAAAGTTGGCCGTTCGGTGCCCTATGGCCTATGGCCAGTATGGGAACCAAGGATGCCGATATGCGAAAAAGTGTCAAAAAATCACTTGAAAGTCGCTATGGCTCATTAAATAGAGCTTGTAAAGACCTTTCTAAAACACCTTGGTTGACCCCTGTCCGATACGTAGTTTTCGAGATATTCGAGAATAAGTGATTTTTTGGGACTTAGAAAATTTTCGACCATGACATATATGAAAAGTGATTTTTTCATAGGACAATTTTTTCTTCGCAAATACTGTTTGGTTTCACTTTTCATTATTAGAAACGCGTTCCGAAGCCATTTTCATCAAAATCTCGTGAAAAAAAAATTTCACCCCCGGACCAAAAGTTGGCCGTTCGGTGCCCTATGGCCTATGGCCAGTATGGGAACCAAGGATGCCGATATGCGAAAAAGTGTCAAAAAATCACTTGAAAGTCGCTATGGCTCATTAAATAGAGCTTGTAAAGACCTTTCTAAAACACCTTGGTTGACCCCTGTCCGATAAGTAGTTTTCGAGATATTCGAGAATATGTGATTTTTTGGGACTTAGAAAATTTTCGACCATGACATATATGAAAAGTGATTTTTTCATAGGACAATTTTTTCTTCGCAAATACTGTTTGGTTTCACTTTTCATTATTAGAAACGCGTTCCGAAGCCATTTTCATCAAAATCTCGTGAAAAAAAAATTTCACCCCTGGACCAAAAGTTGGCCGTTCGGTGCCCTATGGCCTATGGCCAGTATGGGAACCAAGGATGCCGATATGCGAAAAAGTGTCAAAAAATCACTTGAAAGTCGCTATGGCTCATTAAATAGAGCTAGTAAAGACCTTTCTAAAACACCTTGGTTGACCCCTGTCCGATAAGTAGTTTTCGAGATATTCGAGAATATGTGATTTTTTGGGACTTAGAAAATTTTCGACCATGACATATATGAAAAGTGAATTTTTCATAGGACCAAAAAGTTTGTCCAAATAGGGTTTTGGTTCACTTTTTATGGTCAGATAAGTGATCCGATGCTATTTTCATGATCATTAGAGGGATTTCACGCTGTGACCAAAAATTTTCATACTTCATACTTGTCCCCGTGCCGTATATGGGAGGACCGGGGGAACATGTCTTCGTAAGTCGTGATGTTCAGTGACGGATTTCTGGGACTTAGAAAAAAACTGTGCTCTCAGGCACATTATATGTTTCATACACACATGATTTTCATACTTCATGCTTGTCCCCGTGCCGTACATGGGAGGACCGGGGGAACATGTCTTCGTAAGTCGTGATGTTCAGTGACGGATTTCTGGGACTTAGAAAAAAACTGTGCTCTCAGGCACATTATATGTTTCATACACACATGATTTTCATTGTTCATACTTGTCCCGGTGCCGTATATGGGAGGACCGGGGGAACATGTCTTCGTAAGTCGTGATGTTCAGTGACGGATTTCTGGGACTTAGAAAAAAAATGTGCTCTCAGGCACATTATATGTTTCATACACACATGATTTTCATTGTTCATACTTGTCCCGGTGCCGTATATGGGAGGACCGGGGGAACATGTCTTCGTAAGTCGTGATGTTCAGTGACGGATTTCTGGGACTTAGAAAAAAAATGTGCTCTCAGGCACATTATATGTTTCATACACACATGATTTTCATTCTTCATACTTGTCCCCGTGCCGTATATGGGAGGACCGGGGGAACATGTCTTCGTAAGTCGTGATGTTCAGTGACGGATTTCTGGGACTTAGAAAAAAAATGTGCTCTCAGGCACATTATATGTTTCATACACACATGATTTTCATTGTTCATACTTGTCCCGGTGCCGTATATGGGAGGACCGAGGGAAGATGTGTTTGTAAGTCGTGATGTTCAGTGACGGATTTCTGGGACTTAGAAAAATAAATGTACCCTTAGGCACATTATTTGTATCAATAATTGTATCCCCAGCCTTTCATGGGGAACTTTTCCGTATTCCCGGACTTGTACATTTTTCGGGTTCCACCTCCCGACAATGTATCTCTTCTGTGCATTACGTACCTTATAACGCACGGCACCCATAGGGTGACTCCACTTAACCATCTTTCGATAATGCCCGTGTTGCAGATATAATCCCAACACCTACCAGGCTTTATATGTACATCGAACGTTACATACGATGCACCCCGTATTCCCGGACTTGTACATTTTTCGGGTTCCACCTCCCGACAATGTATCTCTACTGTGCATTACGTACCTGATAACGCACGGCACCCATTGGGTGACTCCACTTAACCATCTTTCGATAATGCCCGTGTTGCAGATATAATCCCAACACCTACCAGGCTTTATATGTACATCGAACGTTACATACGATGCACCCCGTATTCCCGGACTTGTACATTTTCTTGTACATACTACCGGGCCAGGACGTGCCTTGCGTCCACCATAACACCACCAGGCGTAGGTCGCCTGAGAGGATCGATGCGAACGCATCTCTACAACTTGAAACTCCTAGCCTGAAGTCCCGTCGTTTGCGGGCGGTCGGTGGGCATCGAAACTAGTCAAGTCCACGGTCGGCGAGGTCGGCGGCCACCGGCGTTCCCTATGGTCAGGTACTAACACGTGCAGTGCGACCCCGCGCGATGCGGCCCAGTCTATGAAGCGGGGATGAGGCGCCAGGCTGCAGAGGCAGTTCCAGCGGATCTCGGAGGGTTGTTAGGCCCGCTAGCTTCCGATTGCCCATTAGGTTTTGAAGCGCTATCAGCTCGGATTGGTTACGACCTTAGAGGCGTTCAGGCATAATCCAGCGGACGTAGCGTCATACCAAAGTCCGGTCGAACTAGTATTGAGCCAGTGGTCCGTACCTGTGGTTCCTCTCGTACTGCACAGGAGTTCCGTTACGATAGCACGTATTAGCACACACCAGTAGGGTAAAACTAACCTGTCTCACGACGGTCTAAACCCAGCTCACGTTCCCTTGAAAGGGTGAACAATCCTACGCTTGGGGAATTTTGCTTCACAATGATAGGAAGAGCCGACATCGAAGGATCAAAAAGTCACGTCGCTATGAACGCTTGGCGACCACAAGCCAGTTATCCCTGTAGTGGCGATCGAGCAGCCGAACTGAACAGACGTGTTTGTGTGGTGCTCCGTGAGAAAAAAGTGTTTTCGAGGAAAATCGGTGAAAAGTTAAGTTAGGACAGTGATTTCACGTGTGCGGCCCCCGATCCTGGTCCTACGCCTCCCAGCCGAATTTTTCCGGAAAATTCGGAAAATTGAGGGAGTTTTTCGTGGGATCGTTTTTCTCGAATAACTTTGTGGATTCTTGACGGATTGTTAAAAGTGATAGTGCAAAAGAAGCGCGCCGTTGGGGCGCATCTTTTGATACCCTCAAAGTGCCGGAAATGATGGAGTTCCGGAAGTGGTGACGTGGCAAAATTTGCAAATTGAACAGTGAATAACTCAGCCGGCTTAGGACCTACGTGGAAGCTGCCATATAGTGATTTGTGCGTCTCAGTGAGAAGAACGCTTTGTGAAAGTTTGGTGTCGATCCCATGAAAACTGAGTGAGATACAGGGGGACAAAGTTTTGTTCAAAAAAAGGACGCCGTTTTTCGCCTTCTCAAAATGGCGGCTTTTTGCCCCCCCTGACGCGAAAAACCGTTAACGGCCGTTTGATTCCGGTTCTGGAAGTGAAGATCCGGACGGAACATCCCCCTTGCGGAGCACCCGGTGTTCGGACGGGTTGTGTCCGCCCTGGTTTCCTGGAGTTCCCGGCGGGCCCTCTGGCCGATTCTTGGCGTCCCGGGTGGCCAGTCCACCGATCCGGGCGTGCGACCCCTCCATCGACGCGTCTCGAGGAGGGGAATCCGGTTGTGACCACCCCGCCCCCCCACCACCCACCACCACCCCCCCAGAGCGGAAAAACCACCCCCGGTGACGGTTTTCCCGAGTTTTCCCGGGGAAGGAGGGTAGATAGCGGTTCCGGCTCTTCGAGGGAGTTGTCCGGGCGAGTGCCCCCCACCCACCAAGCGGGAAAATCCAGCAGGTTTCCACCACCAGGCGGCGCCACAGCCGGAAAAGCGTGTTGCTGAAGAGTTTTCCGGGCCTACCGGGAAAACGGTGCGTCTCCCGATAGGGGTTTGTTTGGGGAGGGGTGTCCGATTTCAACGGAGAATACCCCCCCGCAAGGGTTTTCCCCCACCCCCCCTGGAAAATAGTGTTTTTCCGGGCACCCACCGTTTCCCAACCATTCACCGGACCCCATCAAGTGGGGTATCAAACGACGCGGCTTGCAGAGACGAAGCCATCGAACCCATTTCCGACCCCCTACCACCACCCATTACCCCCCTAGAGCGGAAAAACCTCGTTTTTTACGGTTTTTTGCGAATTTCCCGAGGAAGGAGGGGATTGAGAGCGTCGAGATATACAACAAGGTGGTGCGCATTAACATCGCGCACAAAACCGTCTCTGGACCGGAAGTGATCGGACGCCATTTGGGGGAGTTACGCCTGGAAAAGCGTTTTTGGGGTTTCCCCAATTTTCCGGCCCCACCCCCGCATCCGACCCCTAAATCGACGCGGCGTGAAGAGAGGACAACGGAAAACAACATCTTTCCTGTCTACCTCCCACCACCACCCCCGCAGAGCGGAAAAACCCTGTTTTTAACGCTTTTCCGCCATTTTCCCGGGGAAGCAGGAGAGTTAGAGCGTCAGTTTCTTCGGCAAGGTTGTGCGCAGCATTAACGCGCACAAAAACGTCGTGGGACCGGAGGCGATCGGACTTCATTTGGGGGAGTTACGCCCGGAAAAGCGTCTTTTGGGTCTTCCAAATTTTCCGGCTGCACCCCAGCATCCGACCCCTCCATCGACGCGGCGTGAGAAGACATCACTAAACACAGCACCGTACCTGCCTACCACCCACCACCACCCCCCCAGAGCGGAAAAACCCGTTCTTCACGGTTTTCGCGAGAACTTGTCAAAGGGATTTTAACGACGGACGGTCATTCCCTCTGGCACAGAATGGAGGGGCGAGTGCTGCGTTCCGGAGTGCGGTCGCTGTTAGCTCCCGGGAAGCGGTCGGACACCCCTTCCCCCTCTCCGGTGACACCACGGTCGGTCGGATCAGCGGAAGCTGTTGAAACATCGGAAGAGGAGGATGATGGTGAATTCTCCGATGCCTCCACCCTGGAGCAGACGGTGGTGGCGTCGCAGGAAGTAGAAGGGGAGATATCCACATCTGTGGTGATCCCTGACGGCGGAGAAGCGTCTGCGCAGGAGTTTCAGCACAAGATGCTGGAGACCCTCGCCAAGCAAGTGGAGACGCTTACTGAGGAGCTGCGACTCAGCCGGGAGCGCGAGGTTGCTCTAAAGTGCATGCTGGAAGCAGTTCAGGAAGGAATGCGTTCGTTGACGGTACTACATTCCTCGGCACAGTCTGGTGGCCAGGGCAGTGCCAGAACGAAACGCAGCCGGCAACAACGCAACCGAGCGAAGAAGGCTTCGCAGCAACAGCAGAAGCAGCAGAAGCAGCAGCAGCAGCAGCAGCAGCATCAGCATCAGCAGAAGCAGCAGCAGCAGCAGAAGCAGCAGCAGCAGCAGCAGCAGCAGCAGAAGCAGCAGCAGCAGCAGCAGCAGCAGCAGCAGCAGCAGCAGCAGCAGCGTAGCCAGCCACAGCCGCAGCGACGGACGGTCGCAGTGTCGGCAATGGGCCAGCAGCAGCAGCAGCAGCAGCAGCAGCAGCAGCGTCAGCAGCAGCAACCGCTACATCAGCAGCAGTGGCCACAACTCCAGCCAATGCAGCAGCAGATGACCTGGGCAACGGTCTTGAACGGTCGTAATAGCCGAGCGCTACGCCCGACTCAGCAGCAGCAGCAACCGCATCAGGAGCTATACCGGCCACCTCAGATGCGCCAGCAGCAGCAGCAGAGCCAGCAGCAACAACATCAGCAGCATCGTGCCCAGTCCAAGGGGCGTCCTGCACGACCCGATCGCATCGCGGTGGTCCCCGGTCCAGACAAAACCTGGACGGAGATGTACGTGAAGCTGCGCTCATCACAGGAGCTGCAAGACGTCAGGGCAGATATTGGGATGGGGCGTCGGACCGCGCAAGGTCATCTCATTGTCCCAATACGCAAGAATGTGGACAGCGCTGAGCTGGCTCGCCGGATCCAGCTGGCACTCGGCGAGGATGGCGTGGTCCGTGTGGTGACGGAGATGGGAGAGCTTCTCGTCACCAACATTGACTCCCTGGCCGAGAAGAGTGATGTGGAGCTCGCCATCAAGGAGAAGCTGGGAGCAGAGCCGGGAATCGCGCGTGTCGAGCTCTGGGAGCTCCGTGATGGCACGAAGCGAGCTCGAGTGCGGCTCCCACTAGCAAAGGCACGGCTTCTCATCGGGCAGAAGCTGACACTGTGCCAATGCGTCAGCGGCATCCGCGAAGTGCCGAAGAAGCCACTCGACCGTCAGCGTTGCTTCCGTTGTCTTCTGATGGGGCATCTGGCACGAAACTGTCGTGCCTCGTCTGACCGGTCGGGTCTGTGTTTGCAGTGTGGCGAAGAGGGCCACCGCATTAGCCAGTGCACTTCGGCAGCTAAGTGCATTGTCTGCCAGGGGCCCCATCGTGTGGGCCACTCATCGTGCCGCCAGAACCAGCATTCGCGGGCGTAATGCGGGTAATGCAGGTCAACCTGGGTGGTGGACGCATCGCTCAGGATCTGGCCCTGCAAACAGCCCGCACGAAGCGGGTCGACGTGCTGCTGCTGTCAGAGGTGTATCGGCCTCCGGCGGGCAGCGGAAACTGGGCGGTGGATTCGTCGGGGAGAGCAGCTGTGGTGGCAACCGGCCACCTTCCGATCCAGCGGGTGTGGCGCTGTGCCATGCCCGGGTTGGCTGCTGCGCAGATTGGAGGGGTGGTGTTCATCAGCTGCTACGCCCCTCCGCGACTCAACACCGGCGAGTTCGAGCAACTTCTGGAGGCGGTGGAGTTGGAGGCCCAACCCCACCCTCGTATCGTCCTGGCAGGCGATTTCAACGCCTGGAATGAGGAGTGGGGTAGTCAACGCACCACCCGGCGCGGTGAAGAGCTGCTGGACACCATCAGGCAGCTCGGGCTTGTGGTTCTAAACCAAGGCTCGGTCCCGACGTTCGTGGGCAACGGAGTCGCCACTCCCAGTGTTGTGGATGTGTCTTTCGCTAGCACATCCATCGCTCGTCCGGACACTTGGGAGGTGGCAGCGAACACCGCTTCGTGCCACTACACAGCATCGGACCACCGGTACATCTTTTTCACCGTGGGGCCTCCTACTCCTGACCAGCAGCAGCGACGACAACAGCAGCAACAACAGCAGCAGCAGCAGCAGCAGCATCAGCAGCAGCAGCAGCAGCAGCACCAGCAGCAGCAGCATCGTCATTCGAACGGGAGGCAGCAGCGACATCAGCAGCAGCATCGTCAGCGGGGACAGGGGTCCTCTTCGTCATCCACCACTTATCGGCACGCTGGCCGTAGATGGAAGACGACGCAGTTTTCGGCCGAGGCATTCGTAGCCGCACTCCAGACGGCTGGTTTCCCGGAGCGAGCCGTCAGCCAGGAGGGGATGGTCGACGCCATGCTAGATGCATGCGACGACACGATGGAGCGCGTCACCATGTCGCATCGTGACCCCCATCGAGACCTTTTCTGGTGGACTCCGGAGATTTTACGTCTTCGGGAGGAGTGTGCGGCTGTGCATGAGCGAATGCTTCGAACCACCGACCTGCAGGAGCGCAGCATCATGGCTGCTCATCATCGGTCGGCGAGGAGAGCCGTGGAGAAGGCTGTCCGTGCCAGCAAGCGAGCGCAGCTCGACGAGCTGATTCAACAGGCGGAAACCAACGAGTTTGGGGCCGGCTATCGGGTGGTCATGTCTCGTCTTCGTGGCTGCTTCGTGCCTCCTGAGACAGACCGTGTCGTGTTGGAGCGGATAGCTAACGATCTGTTCCCGACACATCCGCCTGTTGACTGGCCGGAAGCCGAATCGCCCAGCGAAGACACCGAGGAGCAGAGATCACCGCTGACCCCTGTTACCGTAGGCGAGCTGCTGTCCATCGTGGGATCGATGGCGAACCGGAAAGCGCCTGGACTGGACGGTATCCCCAATGCGGCGGTTAAGACGGCCATTAGGAAGTACCCGGAGGTCTTCGTCCGTTTGTACCAGGACTGCCTTGACCGGGGTGCGTTTCCAGCGCCTTGGAAGAGGCAACGATTGGTACTGCTGCCAAAGCCTGGCAAGCCTCCCGGGGAAAGCTCCTCCTACCGGCCGCTGTGCATGCTCGACGCACTCGGCAAGGTGTTGGAGCGCCTAATTCTTAACCGCCTCAACGAGTTCCTGGAGGAACCGGAAGCAGAACGGCTGTCGGACGGGCAGTACGGGTTCCGGCGAGGCAGATCAACCATCAGTGCGATCCAGCGCGTTGTCGAAGCGGGCAGGACGGCCATGTCCTTTCGCCGTACCAACGCCCGAGACAAGCGCTGCCTGATGGTGGTGGCACTAGACATCCGCAACGCCTTCAATTCTGCGCCCTGGCAAGCCATTGCCAACGCGCTGAGGGACAAGGGGGTACCGTCATCGCTGCAGAAGATGCTGAAAAGCTACTTTGAGGATCGGCGGCTGGTTATTGATACCAGCGAGGGCCCCGTCGAGCGGAGCATCAGTGTGGGCGTTCCGCAGGGTTCCATACTGGGACCCACACTATGGAACGTGCTGTACGACGGGGTCCTGGGTGTCCAGTTGCCGGAGGGGGCCGAGGTTATTGGCTACGCTGATGACCTTGTTGTCTTGGTCCCCGCAACGACACCCCAGGCCGCTTCCTCGACTGCTGAACGAGCCATCGCGGCAATTACGGACTGGCTGGACCGGAACCATCTTTCGTTGGCACCAGAGAAGACGGAAATGACGCTGATATCTACGCTGAAGCGTCATCCGGTCGTCAGCATCAACATCAGGGGTGTGGCCGTGCAATCCCAGCGCTCCATCCGCTATCTTGGAGTTTGGTTGCACGACCACCTGTCATGGCTGCCGCACGTTCAGCAGGTTGCAGCGAAGGCCATGAGAGCTGCGGAAGCCGTAACGCGCCTCATGCCGAACCACAGTGGCCCGAAGTCGTCGCGTGCCCGACTGCTGGCGGCAGTAGCGGACTCCATCCTGCGCTACGGTGCCCCAGTATGGTCGGAGGGACTGCAGCTGCAACAATGTCGGAGACTGGTGCAGCGAGTGCAGAAGACGACGGCCATTCGTGTCTGTCGGGCTTTCCGGACGGTGAGGGGTGAGACGGCCGTGCTGCTGGCCGGTCTCATCCCGATATGCATGCAGATCGAGGAGGACAGCAGGGTCCATCACCGGCTGAACGATCCAGGTAACGAACACTCCAGGACTGGTGTTCGGAATCTGGAGCGGGACCGGACGTAC
>NW_023405110.1:155000-167500 GCF_013141755.1 Anopheles stephensi | reverse complement strand
AAGACCTTTCTAAAACACCTTGGTTGACCCCTGTCCGATACGTAGTTTTCGAGATATTCGAGAATAAGTGATTTTTTGGGACTTAGAAAATTTTTGACCCGTACCCTAAGAAAAAGTGATTTTTTCATAGGACAATTTTTTCTTCGCAAATACTGTTTGGTTTCACTTTTCATTATTAGAAACGCGTTCCGAAGCCATTTTCATCAAAATCTCGTGAAAAAAAAATTTCACCCCCGGACCAAAAGTTGGCCGTTCGGTGCCCTATGGCCTATGGCCAGTATGGGAACCAAGGATGCCGATATGCGAAAAGTGTCAAAAAATCACTTGAAAGTCGCTATGGCTCATTAAATAGAGCTTGTAAAGACCTTTCTAAAACACCTTGGTTGACCCCTGTCCGATACGTAGTTTTCGAGATATTCGAGAATAATGTGATTTTTTGGGACTTAGAAAATTTTCGACCATGACATATATGAAAAGTGATTTTTTCATAGGACAATTTTTCTCCAAATACTGTTTGGTTTCACTTTTATTATTAGAACGCGTTCCGAAGCTATTTTCATCAAAATCTCGTGAAAAAAATTTCACCCCCGGACCAAAAGTTGGCCGTTCGGCCCTATGGCCTATGGCCAGTAACATTCTGCGTAAGTCGTACCCTCACTGACTCGCTAGGGTTTAAAAAAATGTGTTCTCAGGCCCCCGATGCGCTCTACCGCTAGCGATATTTATAGTTCAAACTTGACTTGAGCGCCATCCATTTTGAAGGGGGAATTGCTTCGGCAGGTGATGTTAGTTACACACTTCTTAGGGATGAGAATCCATGTCCACCGTCATGCATGTGTTTAGCATCAACATTTTCATGGTTCATACTTGTCCCCGTGCCGTATATGGGAGGACCGGGGGAACATGCGTTTGGTGATGTTCAGTGACGGATTTCTGGGACTTACCAAAACTTGGCCCACTAGGCACACCGATATCTAACCGGAGCCCTCCCCCCCCGGAGGAGAGGAGACCCCGCCCGTTTAGTTCGATGTAGCCAGGGCGGCGATCATCAAAGCATGCCGCCCAGTACCGTACCCCTTTATAGTTTGAGAATAGTTAGGATATTTCGAACCTAAGGCCTCTAATCATTCGCTTTACCAGATAAAATAAGGCTCGAAATGCTACGTGCTCCAGCTATCCTGAGGCAACTTCGGAGGGAACCAGCTACTAGATGGTTCGATTGGTCTTTCGCCCCTATGCCCAACTCTGACAATCGATTTGCACGTCAGAACTTGCCTTCGGCCCTCCATCAGGGTTTCCCCTGACTTCGGCCTGATCAGCATAGTTCACCATCTTTCGGGTCGCATCCTACGCACTCGAGGGATGCCCACTCGGGCTGCACGAGACAGCCGCGGGACGGGACACCCCGGGATGGAGGGGCCCGACGAAGGCTTTGCGCCCGTGCCGAACCCGTAATCCCTAGCAACCTTGTTCGAGTTGTCTGTGCCTTTGGGTTTGAGTCGTGTGCGCAACCATTGCTGGTTACGCGACGCCCATTGGCTTGCGCGCAAGATAGACTTCTTGGTCCGTGTTTCAAGACGGGTCCCGGAGGTGCCTCAATGCATAGTGCGTCATCGCCGATCGGGGGGTCGAGTGCTTCTAGGCCTTCGGCTACAAGGTGCTCCCTAGACCCCGGTCGTACGTTCCATCGTGCTTCCAGCGGCGCACCAAGACTCGGTCGGACCCGCGCCTCTCGGGTGTGAAAGGCGCGGAGACCCCCGTTGGGAGCGGCCGCCAAGCCGCCCCTACTAGGGAGCCGTCCACCACGAGCCAGGGGCCTATTGCCGGAATGATATGCTCACGCAGATGCGCAATGGATCGCGATGTCCGTTTGCTGCGGATCGATAAGTGCACGGTAGGCCCGGAGGCCCACCGCTGAATATCGCCGCCCGGATCATTGAGTTCAACGGGTTTGCGTCCCCTAGGCAGTTTCACGTACTATTTGATCTCTATTCAGAGTGCTTTTCAACTTTCCCTCACGGTACTTGTTCGCTATCGGTCTCATGGCGGTATTTAGCTTTAGAAGGAGTTTACCTCCCACTTAGTGCTGCACTATCAAGCAACACGACTCCATGAGCCGGCCGTCTGCCACCACAGTCCTGTGCCGTTCTACGGGCCTATCACCCTCTGTGGGATAATGGGCCACCTTCAAGTTAGACTTGAACTGTTTGCACCGTGCGTAGCAGATAACGGACCGGTCCAGTACACGGCATCGGACAGACGAGGCCCCCTCGTCGTCCCTACGTGCTGAGCTCTTCCCGTTTTCGCTCGCAGCTACTCAGGGAATCCCGGTTGGTTTCTCTTCCTCCTCTTATTAATATGCTTAAATTCTGAGGGTCGTCACACATCACTTGAGGCCTACAGACTCCACTGTCACAATGATGCGACGGGAGAAGCGGTGATAAATCACCCCTGTCGTGCTAACCTCACTCACCCACACGGCTGTGAGCACGTCTCGCGACTGCAACTGGATGCGAGGAAAGATACGAGCGCGTTGGGCCGCAAGTGTTACTCGACCCGAGCCAACCGGTGGAAGTCCCCGTGCAATTGGTGATAACCTTATATGCTGTGTGGATACATCCGTTGGTTGATACTAGAGGTCGAACCGTGCGACTTGACGCGCGCTCGCTCTTCACCCATGCTCACATGTGTGTGTGTATGTTAGGTTTGTGTACCATACCTCGTATGTCTCTCTGTGTTAGCACTCTCACTTTCAGCGCCCACGGTCCCGACAAGGATGCGGATCCGAGCACGCCATGCTGCGACAGCCTACCCCCTATGATGGGGTCAGGACGCGTCAGTTTTGGTTAGAGTGTTGAGATAACTTGGTAGGCCACTCAAGGATGTGTGCATCGGTCGGGTTGAGTCGTCCGATGCGCCATATGCGTTCAACGTGTCGATGTTCATGTGTCCTGCAGTTCACATTCTGACGCGCATTTAGCTGCGGTCTTCATCGATCCATGAGCCGAGTGATCCCCTGCCTAGGGTTTAACGTACACACCGAACTAGTTGATGAATGGAACCGAAGTCCATCCATCCATTATACACATACCAACACACAACTCTGCTTCCCTAGTACCACACTGCAGGCGCCCACGGCCCCGACGGTTGCGGAGCCGAGCACGCCAAAGTGCGACTGTCGATCACCCCTTTGTGACACGACAATCAGTCAGTGTATAAGGTACCCGGTACTGCCAAAGTGTGCGTCTTTACTGACCTGCGCCGAGTCAGTGGTATGTGTATCCCTTTGAAAGAGTTGCTTTCGCTCAACTCTACCAAGTGTGCTACACCATCTTGTGGTTGTAGCGTGCGCGTCAGCATGTGATGCCGACGATGCGTTTGGCAACCTCACTCCCGGACTTGTTTGATCGGTAATGATCCTTCCGCAGGTTCACCTACGGAAACCTTGTTACGACTTTTACTTCCTCTAAATCATCAAGTTCGGTCAACTTCGGCCGTGCCAACTGCAGCTCACGAAGGAACCGCGGAAGGTATGCCTCCAGAGACCTCACTAAATAATCCATCGGTAGTAGCGACGGGCGGTGTGTACAAAGGGCAGGGACGTAATCAGCGCTAGCTAATGACTAGCACTTACTAGAAATTCCAGGTTCATGGGGACCGTTGCAGTCCCCAATCCCAACTAAATGAGCATTTGGGTGATTTCCCGTTCCTCTCGGAATGGGGGCGCCTATTGGCGAGAACACGCTGCTGCCCACATTGTAGCACGCGTGCAGCCCAGAACATCTAAGGGCATCACGGACCTGTTATCGCTCACTCTCACCTTGCTAAACACAAGTTGTCCCGCTAAGCAGGGCAAACTAGTGCGACGACCGCCCGCGAAGGCGCCGCCGCCCCGTAACGTCAGGTGCGCCCGGAGGCACACTGCTGACAGCGTTCTAGTTAGCTTGTTTGAGTCGCGTTCGTTATCGGAATTAACCAGACAAATCATTCCACGAACTAAGAACGGCCATGCACCACTACCCTTAAATTTGAGAAAGAGCTCTTAATCTGTCTTACCTCGATAAGTTCGGACCTGGTAAGTTTTCCCGTGTTGAGTCAAATTAAGCCGCAAGCTCCACTTCTTTTTTTTTTTTTTTTTTTTAAAGCCACGTGTTTATTTATTAAAAGTCAATATTTTGTTGCGGTAACATATATCATTTAACAATGTAACAGATACAAAACGCGCATGAACAAATATTGGGTGACATATAATAAATAAACAAACTCCATTGCCGGCGGCCTTCCCGGCGAGGGCGTAGCCACCGGCGGCAATGGCGTTCCTCTCTACATAAAGTGAGGGCCCGCGCCCCGCCTAACTTTTCGACTACACGACATTTAATAAAAATGACGGACACGAACATAACTCCTAATCACAGACGAAGCGGGCGTGCCCGCAATTCGCCATTTCTTCGGTTCCCTGATGCTTACTCTAACATTAAATGCATGAACGCACATGCACACAGTTAAACAAGCAAAGACAGTCTCCCTATTACGATTGGACGGACATCCGCACAAAACGTAGACGACAAATGACGCTTATAACACAAATGGAGTACTCGCACGCTATTGGTCGGGTACGAACGTACGCACAAAGCGGAGAACGCAAAATGCCGATCGTACCCGAACCGAGCGCACGCGCGCTCTCTCTCGCCCGCCTGTGCGAGAACGAACGACCGCACAAAGCGGAGACGGCAAAATGCCGGTCTCGCCCGGTCGTTTCTCGCACGCTCTGTCACTGGCCGGTCGTTTCAGCCTAGACCGCTCCCACTAAGTGTTCATGGTAGCGATGGCGGCTTCGACGTCCGCCGACGTAAGAACACTATGGCGGTCCGCTCTCGTGGTTGGCCCATCGTCGGGCTTACTCCTCCTTTGGTTTCGACAGCGCATTCGGCCCGAACGCGATGGCGGCAATATACCGGCGCGTCATTGGGCGCGGTATCCTATTGCCGCTGGTTCCGCCTTTGCCGACGACGAAGAAAGTATCGGCCGATGGCGGATCTCGTTCGGGCCGAAACGGGCGTTGCCTCTCCGGCACTCCGCACTATCGTTTTGGTCCTCTGCAGCCGTGCGCTGCAATGCGGTGCGGTCCTCCACACCGGATGCAGCTAACCGCACTGCTGCAGGTGGCCGCCCGATGGCCAGGTTCTCCGCATCGGATGCAGCAGTTGCTGCGGTCGGGTCCGACGCAGTTCGCCGCCAAATGCCCCCTCTCCAGGCACCGGAAGCAACGGCGCTTTGCCGCTTCCAGCATGGGGGCCTCCTCCAGCTGGCAAGAAGCGTAGTCGATGAGCAAGCGCTTCTTGCTCAAGATGGCTTCTGCCTCGACACGCGGTAGCCGTACGCGAGCCCGTTTCGTCGCGTCGGCCCTCTCCCACATCCGCAACGAGGCCACCGTTGGCTCCCTCGTGAGTGCCGCCCTCAGTGCTTCCCGGATGGTGTCCGCTTCGGTGAGGTTGTCAACGTTCTTTAGAAGCACCTCCGCCATCTCGGTAAGGACCTTGGCAGACCCAAGCTCCCCCAGCGTAAATTGGATGCGGCGACACAACGCCTCGGCATCCACGTCACGTGCCAGCTCCATCCTGAGGTTACCTTTCGGGGTCCTCTTCCCGATGCGGATGTGCCTCTGATCCTCCTGCAGGGCCGGGCTCGTCCGGATGGGCCTGTAGATCTCCGCGAAGGAGACCCCCGGTGCCGGAACCACCAAGATCGCATCTGGTCGTCGGCGTCGGGCCCGTCGGTTCGCCTGTGCAGGGCGTTGGCTCGGTGCGGCAGGTTTCGGCTGTTGCCGCTGCTGGGTTGCGGCTGAAGGCTGAGCCTTTTGCCGCTTCCCTGCCACCTGCCATCCGGATACCAGGGCGTCCCGGTACGATTTGTTCCTGCTGCCGACTGGTTTCCGGTGCCGGAAGGTTCCGCGGCTGCAGGGGTTGGGATCGCTGCCCCTGCCCGTCTCTCGTCTGTGCCTCGCATTGCGCTCCCGCAATTTCCCGCCGCAGCTGCTCCTGCATCTCCAGCAGGCGATGCTGGGCAGGACCCAGCGACTGGCGTGCTTCGGCTCTCTCACGTTGCTTGGTGCGCCTAATCGTCCTATTGCTGGGCCCGGATTTTGACTTGGTAGTCGCTTGGCTTCCCAAGCGCACGCCAGTCACTGAGTCCTCCAGCTGCTCGATTGTTCGCACGCCCGTGCGATAAATATTCAGCTCTTGGCGGAGTCTCGCGTTCTCCGCCTCGCTCTTCTCCCACAACACGGTCATCTCTTCCAGCTTCTGCAAGAGCTTCTCGATGCGACTCGTGAAGTCCTCTGCAGGCGGTGATGGTTCCGCTTCTCGTTCCACGGTTTCGATCTCTTCTACCGACGGCGATGCGGCTGGCGCCAGCATCTCGGGAGATACCGATCTCCGTGGTGACGGTGTGGGGGCGGGGGCGGGGGCGGTCCTCTCTCGCGCTTCCGCATCCGCCTCTCCTGATGTCCCTGGCGTTCCCCTCGGGGCTGGCGTGGGTGCTCCCGGTGCGCTGCACAGCGACGACAGCGTTCCCGGCGACAGGAGCGTCACCACTACTCGCGGCGACATCTTCATCTTCTTCGGTCTGACGGTTACGGTGGCCTCCGCATCCACCGACCCATCAGACCTGCTCTCCTCCTCTTGCATTTCTACCGCTGACCGGTTTGTTGCTGTGCCCAGCAATCTCTAGGCTTCTGCGCCTAGCCGGTATGCGGTCCGCATTCGCCTTTATCGCGAAAGCTCAGTGCGGAGCTTTTGTGGTTTGTGTCTGCGATCTGGCTTGTGCTAGTGCCCCATAGGTGGCGCTGGTGGCACTAAAGGGGAGAGCTCTCCCAGGACATCCACCGGAATGTCCGATCAGGCTCTCCACTGTGCACTTGTCAAGTACACGCAACACGCCTCGCACGCACAAACCGACACTGACACACACTGCCCTTCTAAGTACAGGTGCCCTTAGCACGTGTTTTGCACCGTTGTTTTTTCACCGTTTTGTGGTGCTGTTTTTAACACTGAATGTTTATTTTTTCCGTTAACGTAATGATTTCACAGCACTCTTTGCTCCTGAAGAGTTTTTCACCCAACTGCGGGTGCGGGCTCCCTTTCCACCGCACCGAAAGGGAGCGCTTCGCACGCACGCACTCACCTCACCACACACGCAATATTCCGGTCACACGCGCCGAAGCGCGACGCAATGTTTGTGTGCCGTTTTAAACTAAATATTCACGGTTTTTCGCCGGGTCTTCACTCAGCTGGCGTACAAACTGGTCAACTACACACTTTGCACGCACGTTTCACTGCTTGGAAGATCGTTTTCACTCAAATAACTGTATTTTACCAGAAGCTCACGAAAGGCGTCCGCTCGCTTCGGTTGACAGTTCGCCTCTGCAAGCTCCACTTCTTGTGGTGCCCTTCCGTCAATTCCTTTAAGTTTCAACTTTGCAACCATACTTCCCCCGGAACCCGATTTTGGTTTCCCGGAAGCTACTGAGAGCACCGAATGTAGTAGCGTCTCCCAATTGCTGATTGGCATCGTTTACGGTTAGAACTAGGGCGGTATCTAATCGCCTTCGATCCTCTAACTTTCGTTCTTGATTAATGAAAGCATCCATGGCAAACGCTTTCGCTTCAGTTGGTCCTACGACGGTCTACGAATTTCACCTCTCGCGCCGTAATACCAATGCCCCCAACTACTTCTGTTAATCATTACCTCTGGGTCTATACAAAACCAACCAAAAGACTCAGACCGAGGTCATGTTCCATTATTCCATGCAAGATTATTCTCGGCCAACGCCAACCCTGGGCGGGTGTGGACGCTTTTGTACTAGCCTGCTTGAAGCACTCTAATTTGTTCAAGGTAAATGGGAGCTGCCCGGGCACCACGCACCGGCTCGGGACGTGCCCGACCGATCACGAGGTTGACGCCCAGGCACACCATTGTGAGTCGCAGCCGCGAGCTCGCGCACGAACGTATCCGGCGTGTGCCGGGCGCCCGCGGCGGTCGCGTGTCTGGACGGGGAATCAACTTCGAACGTTTTAACCGCAACAACTTTAATATACGCTAGTGGAGCTGGAATTACCGCGGCTGCTGGCACCAGACTTGCCCTCCACTTGATCCTTATTGAAGGATTTATGCTCAATTCATTCCAATTATGGACCATCGTTAGAGAGGTCCATATTGTTATTTCTCGTCACTACCTCCCCGTGCCGGGATTGGGTAATTTACGCGCCTGCTGCCTTCCTTGGATGTGGTAGCCATTTCTCAGGCTCCCTCTCCGGAATCGAACCCTGATTCCCCGTTACCCGTCGCAACCATGGTAGTCCTCTACACTACCATCAATAGTTGATAGGGCAGACATTTGCAAGATCTGTCGTCGGTCAAGCGACCATACGATCGGCATCCTTATCCAGACTTCAACTCAAGCCGCCCGGAGGCGATTGGTTTTACTAATAAGTGCACCAGTTCCACCGCCCGCAAGCGGACAGCGGTCCCGGCATGTTGCATGTATTAGCTCTGGCTTTTCCACAGTTATCCAAGTAACTGATGGGTGGATGATCTTGTGAATTATGGCTGTTGTACTGAGCCTTATGCGGTTTCACATTCATTTATGTTTGTACTTAGACATGCATGGCTTAACCTTTGAGACAAGCGTATATTACTGGTAGGATCAACCAGAATTCGTCTTCGTCAATTGCTTGTTCGATATTTTTTGTCTACCAGGGCACCAGTCCCCGCAGACTCTCTTTCTACGTTCATCAGGTGACACAATCTTTGTTGTGACCACTCTCATTGACCTGCGGCAGTACACCGACTCCACAGCGCCAATAACCACACGAGCAAAGGTTGTTCAGGAGGATGTCAGATTATCGATGTACATCGTACACCAACATTTGACGTACCGAGGCATTACACCCCGCACGCCCCCAACAGGACCAATCAAGGCTCGCATACGACCTGCGACTTACTGCGGCTCCCTGAAGGTCCCCGTAGGACGACCATCACCAGTTAAGGTGTAGTTGACTTGTCAGGGCACGGTAGTCCCCACAAGTCCCCGATTATTCGTGGATATCGTCCTACGATTGTTTCTGACTCCTTTTGCTCCCCGCAGGTCCCCGTAGGACGACCATCACCAGTTAAGGTGTAGTTGACTTGTCAGGGCACGGTAGTCCCCACAAGTCCCCGATTATTCGTGGATATCGTCCTACGAGTTTTTGTGACCCTTGGGTTCCCGGCAGGTCCCCGTAGGACAACCATCACCAGTTAAGGTGTAGTTGACTTGTCAGGGCACGGTGGTCCCCACAAGTCCCCGATTATTCGGAGATATTGTCCTACGAGTTTTAGTGACCCTTTTGTTCCCCGCAGGTCCCCGTAGGACGACCATCACCAGTTAAGGTGTAGTTGACTTGTCAGGGCACGGTAGTCCCCACAAGTCCCCGATTATTCGTGGATATCGTCCTACGAGTTTTTGTGACCCTTGGGTTCCCGAACTTTGCTACGATGGTTCTGCCTCCAGAGGAGACTTATGAACACTTCGTATCATTTCTTACACCGAACCATGGGATCGCGAGATTGCTCCCGGATCCCTAATCACCTTACATTTTCGTTTCGTTTCCGTACACTACGATGAGCTAATTCAATTTGTTTGTTCGTCTGGCGAACGTTTTATTGCGGAATTACCGCGGTACTTCCAGCCGGGTATGGCTGCCGTACGACCTACAGGATAGATCATCGAACCACTTTTCGTGCATATTGTCCGTCGAGGGTATCACCTCGATACCCCCAACAGACCTTTGGACACTTCCTCACTACTCCTTGGAGCAGCAATCAGGGAACCATATAGTAGGAACAGCCGAATATGGAACTCTTTTCGTACTTTGGACACCTCCTATAACTTGTATGGCGACTTCGGGGACCTTCATTTCGTTCTCAGTTGGTACCCCTATTTCGGTCTTTGGACACCTCGTCTTACCCGTATAACTCACTTTAGGTCCACTTATTTGCCTGATATCTCATCGTGAACCCGTTTTTCGTACACCGTACACACCTAGGAACACCACATATGCGTTTCCCTTTCGATCGTGAAGTTTTCAAATTTTTCGATTTTTGGTCCTAGAAATTCATGAACGGTGGGAGACCAAAATTTTTCATAAAAAAAAAATTTTCACCGTTTGACCATAAAAACCTTCTTTTCGTACATACCCCATCATTTCTTCACGTTTTAGGCCATTTCTGAAATTTTCGCTTCGATAGTGTGTCCCCTATAATACAAAATGAACATTTTGCATCTCCCACAAGTGGCCATTTTTTTCCGCCACTGAAGAACACGACCTCGGGAACTCGGACCTAGGACGTGGCCATGTAAGTCATAGGCCACCCCAACTTTTGCAAAATACTGTTTCTTTTCACTTTTCATGATCTAAGGCGCGTTCCGACGGCGTTTTGAACAAATTTATGAGAAAAAAAATTTTGACCCTCGGACCAAAATTTTTTCGTTCGGGGCCCCATGGCCTATGGCCAGTATGGGAACTCGGGATGCCGATATGACAAAATTTGTCAAAAAATCACTAAAAAGTCGCTATGGCCCATTATTTAGAGCTTGTTGAGACCTTTCTAAAACACCTTGGTTGACCCCTGTCCGATAAGTAGTTTTCGAGATATTCGAGAAAATGTGATTTTTTGGGACTTAGAAAATTTTTGACCCGTACCCTAAGAAAAAGTGATTTTTTCATAGGACAATTTTTTCTTCGCAAATACTGTTTGGTTTCACTTTTCATTATTAGAAACGCGTTCCGAAGCCATTTTCATCAAAATCTCGTGAAAAAAAAATTTCACCCCCGGACCAAAAGTTGGCCGTTCGGTGCCCTATGGCCTATGGCCAGTATGGGAACCAAGGATGCCGATATGCGAAAAAGTGTCAAAAAATCACTTGAAAGTCGCTATGGCTCATTAAATAGAGCTTGTAAAGACCTTTCTAAAACACCTTGGTTGACCCCTGTCCGATACGTAGTTTTCGAGATATTCGAGAATAAGTGATTTTTTGGGACTTAGAAAATTTTTGACCCGTACCCTAAGAAAAAGTGATTTTTTCATAGGACAATTTTTTCTTCGCAAATACTGTTTGGTTTCACTTTTCATTATTAGAAACGCGTTCCGAAGCCATTTTCATCAAAATCTCGTGAAAAAAAAATTTCACCCCCGGACCAAAAGTTGGCCGTTCGGTGCCCTATGGCCTATGGCCAGTATGGGAACCAAGGATGCCGATATGCGAAAAAGTGTCAAAAAATCACTTGAAAGTCGCTATGGCTCATTAAATAGAGCTTGTAAAGACCTTTCTAAAACACCTTGGTTGACCCCTGTCCGATACGTAGTTTTCGAGATATTCGAGAATAAGTGATTTTTTGGGACTTAGAAAATTTTCGACCATGACATATATGAAAAGTGAATTTTTCATAGGACCAAAAAGTTTGTCCAAATAGGGTTTTGGTTCACTTTTTATGGTCAGATAAGTGATCCGATGCTATTTTCATGATCATTAGAGGGATTTCACGCTGTGACCAAAAATTTTCATACTTCATACTTGTCCCGGTGCCGTATATGGGAGGACCGGGGGAACATGTCTTCGTAAGTCGTGATGTTCAGTGACGGATTTCTGGGACTTAGAAAAAAAAATGTGCTCTCAGGCACATTATATGTTTCATACACACATGATTTTCATTCTTCATACTTGTCCCCGTGCCGTATATGGGAGGACCGGGGGAACATGTCTTCGTAAGTCGTGATGTTCAGTGACGGATTTCTGGGACTTAGAAAAAAAATGTGCTCTCAGGCACATTATATGTTCCATACACACATGATTTTCATTCTTCATACTTGTCCCCGTGCCGTATATGGGAGGACCGGGGGAACATGTCTTCGTAAGTCGTGATGTTCAGTGACGGATTTCTGGGACTTAGAAAAAAAATGTGCTCTCAGGCACATTATATGTTCCATACACACATTATTTTCATTCTTCATACTTGTCCCGGTGCCGTATATGGAGGACCGGGGGAACATGTCTTCGTAAGTCGTGATGTTCAGTGACGGATTTCTGGGACTTAGAAAAAAAATGTGCTCTCAGGCACATTATATGTTCCATACACACATGATTTTCATTCTTCATACTTGTCCCCGTGCCGTATATGGGAGGACCGGGGGAACATGTCTTCGTAAGTCGTGATGTTCAGTGACGGATTTCTGGGACTTAGAAAAAAAATGTGCTCTCAGGCACATTATATGTTTCATACACACATGATTTTCATTCTTCATACTTGTCCCCGTGCCGTATATGGGAGGACCGGGGGAACATGTCTTCGTAAGTCGTGATGTTCAGTGACGGATTTCTGGGACTTAGAAAAAAAATGTGCTCTCAGGCACATTATATGTTCCATACACACATGATTTTCATTCTTCATACTTGTCCCCGT
>NW_023405110.1:125000-150000 GCF_013141755.1 Anopheles stephensi | reverse complement strand
TCCTGTGCCGTTCTACGGGCCTATCACCCTCTGTGGGATAATGGGCCACCTTCAAGTTAGACTTGAACTGTTTGCACCGTGCGTAGCAGATAACGGACCGGTCCAGTACACGGCATCGGACAGACGAGGCCCCCTCGTCGTCCCTACGTGCTGAGCTCTTCCCGTTTCGCTCGCAGCTACTCAGGGAATCCCGGTTGGTTTCTCTTCCTCCTCTTATTAATATGCTTAAATTCTGAGGGTCGTCACACATCACTTGAGGCCTACAGACTCCACTGTCACAATGATGCGACGGGAGAAGCGGTGATAAATCACCCCTGTCGTGCTAACCTCACTCACCCACACGGCGTGAGCACGTCTCGCGACTGCAACTGGATGCGAGGAAAGATACGAGCGCGTTGGGCCGCAAGTGTTACTCGACCCGAGCCAACCGGTGGAAGTCCCCGTGCAATTGGTGATAACCTTATATGCTGTGGTGGATACATCCGTTGGTTGATACTAGAGGTCGAACCGTGCGACTTGACGCGCGCTCGCTCTTCACCCATGCTCACATGTGTGTGTGTGTGTTTAGGTTTGTGTACCATACCTCGTATGTCTCTCTGTGTTAGCACTCTCACTTTCAGCGCCCACGGTCCCGACAAGGATGCGGATCCGAGCACGCCATGCTGCGACAGCCTACCCCCCTATGATGGGGTCAGGACGGTCAGTTTGGTTAGAGTGTTGAGATAACTTGGTAGGCACTCAAGGATGTGTGCATCGGTCGGGTTGAGTCGTCCGATGCGCCATATGCGTTCAACGTGTCGATGTTCATGTGTCCTGCAGTTCACATTCTGACGCGCATTTAGCTGCGGTCTTCATCGATCCATGAGCCGAGTGATCCCCTGCCTAGGGTTTAACGTACACACCGAACTAGTTGATGAATGGAACCGAAGTCCATCCATCCATTATACACATACCAACACACAACTCTGCTTCCCTAGTACCACACTGCAGGCGCCCACGGCCCCGACGGTTGCGGAGCCGAGCACGCCAAAGTGCGACTGTCGATCACCCCTTTGTGACACGACAATCAGTCAGTGTATAAGGTACCCGGTACTACCAAAGTGTGCATCTTTACTGACCTTCGCCGAGGCAGTGGTATGTGTATCCCTTTGAAAGAGTTGCTTTCGCTCAACTCTACCAAGTGTGCTACACCATCTTGTGGTTGTAGCGTGCGCGTCAGCATATTGTGCCGACGATGCGTTTGGCAACCTCACTCTCGGACTTGTTTGATGGGTAATGATATGTCCATTATACACAAACCAACACACAACTCTGGTTCCCTAGTACCACACTGCAGGCGCCCACGGCCCCGACGGTTGCGGAGCCGAGCACGCCAAAGTGCGACTGTCGATCACCCCTTTGTGACACGACAATCAGTCAGTGTATAAGGTACCCGGTACTGCCAAAGTGTGCGTCTTTACTGACCTGCGCCGAGTCAGTGGTATGTGTATCCCTTTGAAAGAGTTGCTTTCGCTCAACTCTACCAAGTGTGCTACACCATCTTGTGGTTGTAGCGTGCGCGTCAGCATGTGATGCCGACGATGCGTTTGGCAACCTCACTCCCGGACTTGTTTGATCGGTAATGATCCTTCCGCAGGTTCACCTACGGAAACCTTGTTACGACTTTTACTTCCTCTAAATCATCAAGTTCGGTCAACTTCGGCCGTGCCAACTGCAGCTCACGAAGGAACCGCGGAAGGTATGCCTCCAGAGACCTCACTAAATAATCCATCGGTAGTAGCGACGGGCGGTGTGTACAAAGGGCAGGGACGTAATCAGCGCTAGCTAATGACTAGCACTTACTAGAAATTCCAGGTTCATGGGGACCGTTGCAGTCCCCAATCCCAACTAAATGAGCATTTGGGTGATTTCCCGTTCCTCTCGGAATGGGGGCGCCTATTGGCGAGAACACGCTGCTGCCCACATTGTAGCACGCGTGCAGCCCAGAACATCTAAGGGCATCACGGACCTGTTATCGCTCACTCTCACCTTGCTAAACACAAGTTGTCCCGCTAAGCAGGGCAAACTAGTGCGACGACCGCCCGCGAAGGCGCCGCCGCCCCGTAACGTCAGGTGCGCCCGGAGGCACACTGCTGACAGCGTTCTAGTTAGCTTGTTTGAGTCGCGTTCGTTATCGGAATTAACCAGACAAATCATTCCACGAACTAAGAACGGCCATGCACCACTACCCTTAAATTTGAGAAAGAGCTCTTAATCTGTCTTACCTCGATAAGTTCGGACCTGGTAAGTTTTCCCGTGTTGAGTCAAATTAAGCCGCAAGCTCCACTTCTTTTTTTTTTTTTTTTTTTTTAAATACAGTGTGTTTAGTTTTATTAATGGTAAACAAAGAAACATTAACATTAATAAACGCAAACACCGCACCAATACCGACAGCATTCCCTGCACGGGTGTGGCTGCCGGTGTTTTTGCACGTTGAGACCTACTATAATGTTAGGAGCCCGTGCTCCTCCTGATCAAACATGACTGTACAAACAAAAACATTTATTACTCATCACGACATATAAACACCTAACGCGCCTTTGCTACCAAGCCAATACTAAAAGAGACGCTTCACCAAGACAGTAAGTAAATACTAAAGCACACGCCTGCTCGAGTACGCTCTCGCTCTCGTCCACCAACGCAAGCGACCAAAGGCGTATGCTCCATCAAGCTAGCGTGTGGCTGTCTCGGCCTCCGTTATGGCGGCTTCTTCGTCGGCCGACAGCACTTCGCGATGGCGGTCGGCAACCGCATTGCGGGCATGACGTCTTTGACGTTCTCGTTCGCGCCGGTTTGCACGTCGGCGTTCAAGCTCCTCCTCCGCTGGCGGCTGCCTTCTCCGACGCAGTTGGCCCGAACGCACTGGCCGGATTGTACCGGCCCGCAATTGCCGCCGATACTCCTGCTGACGCTGGTTCCGCCTTAACCGTCGGCGAAGAATTTCTTCAGCTGATGGCGGAGCCAAGTTGCGAGCGGGTCTAGCCGGGCGTTGATTGTTGGCTGCTGCTGGTTGGTTGTTGTCTCCTCCATCGTCATCATCCATCAGCTGGCGCCTCTCCCGCTGCTCCCGACGACGTCTCCGCTGGTAAGCGTTGCGGCTGGCTCGACGGTCAGCTCGCCGTCTCACTTCCGCGTGTCGCAGTGCTTCCGTGTTAGCACCGGAAATGGCAGCATTCTCGGCCGATTGGTCATCCAGCCATCGCTGCTGTAGGAAGGTGCAAACTCGTTTTGCAGCCTGTTCCGCCTGCTGCCAGTTAGCTGGGCTTGCCAGCATCCAGCCTGCCAGCTCCTCCGGTGTTACTACTACGCCGTCGTCTTTCGTCAGGAGCTGCACCCTTATGTCCGCGAACCTCGGGCAGTGGAACATCACGTGTTCTGCTGACTCGATCACGGCTGAGTCGGTGCAGAACGGGCAAGTCGGGGCTGAGATGAACCCCATGACGTGCAGAAACTCCCGGAAGAAACCGTGTCCGGAGAGTATCTGACTCAGGTGGAATCCGATCTCTCCATGCTTCCGACCTACCCAACCGCTGATGTCTGGCAATACGCGATGTGCCCAGCGCTTGAACCTACTCGCGGTCGGATGACCGCACTCCTGATTCCAATCGCTCTGCCACTTCGCCATGGTTGCTGACCTTTCCAGCCTCTGTATGACGTCGCGGTCGATCAGCACCCCTTGCTGTAGTGCCTGTTGATGCCGCCTGTGACGCCGGGCAGCTTCCTCCACTTGCAAGCGCAGTGGTATCAGCCCAGCCAACACTACCGCTGTTCCGTAGCTGACTGTGCGAAAGGTACGCGCAACCCCCCTCGCAAGAGGCCGTTGTAGCTGCTCCAATCTCCTTCTGCACCACTGCAGCTCCACCGCTTCCGCCCAGATAGGTGCCGCGTACTTCACCACCGAGTCCGCAACTGCTGCTAGCAAGCGACGCTTCGCTACCCTCGGTCCAGCGTGGTTAGGCATCACGCTGGTGGCCAACTTCACCACACGGAGAGCCTTCGCGGTTGCCTTCTCGACGTGTGGTTTCCACGAGAGGTGGTCGTGAAGTATGACCCCGAGGTAGCGTATTGCTTGCTTTGAGCGGACTTCCACTCCGTCGATCCTTACGGGCACCTGTGGGTGGCCCCGACGCAAACTCGAGATGAGCACCACCTCGGTTTTTTCCGGGGCCAGCTGTAAACGGTGTTGCTGCATCCACGCAGAGATCATTGCTACGGCCTGCTCGGCCACTCCCGCTGCCTCCTCTGGTGTGCATCCCCTTGCCAGTACTGCCAGATCATCAGCGAAGCCGATGACCGATGCTCCGTCGGGCAGCTGCAGGCGTAACACTCCATCGTACAGGATGTTCCATAGCGTGGGGCCCAAGATGGACCCCTGCGGAACTCCTGCCGTTACCTGTCGTGTTACCGGACCGGTGTTCGTGTCGTACGTCAACACGCGGTCAGAGAAGTACTCCTGCAAGATGCTGCGCAATCTTGAGGGCACTCCTTTTTCCTGCAGCGCCTGTGAGATCGCCAGCCAGTCCGCGGAGTTGAATGCATTCCGGACGTCTAGCGCTACAACCAACAGACAGCGCTTGTCTCGCTGGTTTGTCCGTCCAAAGCTCATCGCGGATCTGGCAGCATCAATCACCAACTCCACCGCCTGAAGTGTGGATCGCCCGCATCGGAACCCGAACTGTTGCTCAGAAAGTAGCGGTCCTGATGGCACCTCGATGTGGTCGTTCAGACGATCCAGCAGAACTCGTTCAAACAGCTTCCCCGGAGTGTTGATCAGCATCACCGGCCTGACCGATGACGGTTCTCCGGGGGGTTTTCCTGGCTTGGGAATGAGAACCAGCTTGGCCGTCTTCCACTGGCGAGGAAAGTGGCCGTCGTCCAGCAGCCGCTGGAACAGTCGAACGTGCGTAGCTGGGTATGCCCGCACAGCAGCAGTCAGCGCGGCATTTGGCACGCCGTCCAAACCTGGCGCCTTCCTCGGATTCAGACCCGCAACGATATTGAGCAGCTCCTGTTCGGTAATGGGTCGAATCGGTACACCGTCTGGTTCGATGTCAGGCCAGTTGACAGGGGAGTGTTCCGGGAAGAGCACATCCACAATGTGCTGCAGGTTGGCCGGATCGCGTTCTGGTGCAACGCGACTCCCTCCGAGCCGTTGCAGCAACTCCCCCTGCCACCGGCCTGTCTCGTCCTCCTCGAGATGCTGGATGTATTCTGCGTACCGATCCCGCTTGCTTGTGCGTATCGCCGCTGTCAGGCGATGGCGTGCCTCCTGCAAATCCGCCGACATTGCAGATCGAGCCTCAGCGTCAGCAGCCGAGAGCGATTGTCGTCGTTCCCAGAGTTGGCGGCACTCTTCGCGCAGTTGACCGATTTGTGGCGTCCACCAATACGTCGGTTTACCGGTGTGGCCAACGTACGGGGTGACCTCCGCCATAATTTCTCCACAAGCTCGGCTGAGAGCGCGTGTCAGGCTCTCCGCATCGGTAACTCCAACCTCGTACTGAATCCGCTGCAGCGCAATAGCAAAAAGCTCGCCATCAAACTGCCGCGTTTGCCACCTACGCCCTGCTGCACGCACTGTCGAAGTCTCTTCCCGTGTGCGATGACTCCTGTTGCCTGGTTCTCGCCAACTGTGAAGCGAATGTACCGGTGATCGCTGTACGAGTAGGCATCCAGCATCCTCCATTGTTGCTCGGGGTCCCCCACCAGGTCAGAGCGGCAGATGTTGGAGCTTGCGAAAGCAACATCGACGATGCTCGGGCGAGCAACGCCGTTTCCAAGGAAGGTGTCATCCCTCCCCAGATTCAACACCTCAAGCCCGAGCTCTTCCACAAGCTGTGCCAGCTCCTCTCCCTTGGTGTTGACGCGTTCACTACCCCATGTGCCGTGCCACGCGTTAAAGTCGCCTACGAGCAGCACACGAGAGTGTCCCGAGGCAAGCGTCTCGATACGCTCCAGCATGCCGACGAATTCGGGGACCCCAATGCTCGGTGACGCATAGCAGGCGATGATGGTAATGCCTGCTACGTCCGCCGCTACGATGCCGGAGAAGCACGTACTGCGTACGCGTTGCACTGGATGGTTCTACCGCTCACGACAATCGCCACCTTGTTATCGCGGTCTACCACCCAGTTTGCGTTGTTCTCCGGGACCGAGCACAGCTCGCACATCACCAATACATCAGCTCGTTCCGTCCTCATAGTGTTGAGTGCCAGGTCTTGGGCACTTCTACTCCGGTTGGCATTTAGCTGGAGGACCTGCAGTCTTAGGGCCATCACAACTGAGGCCGTCCTCCTCCAATGCAGTTGTAGGCGGCGATTCGATGAGGGCCACCACACTTGATGCATCGCACCTCCTGCTTGCATGCAGCCGCACGATGACCGGCCTCACCACACCGTATACAGCAGTTGCTGCGGTCCACCCCTGTGCAGTAGGCCGCCAAATGGCCTCGCTCGAGACAGCGGAAGCAACGACGCATCGAAGCGTCCAGCCTCGGCACCCTCTCCACCCTGCAGGCGGAGTAGTCGATGAGCAGGGGGTCAGTCCTGCTCATGATAGCCTCCGCTTCCGCCCGCGGCAGACGAAGGCGTGCCCGCTTGGTAGCGTCAGGCAGCTCCCACATACGGATCGAGGCCACTGTCGGCTCTTTCTTCAGTGCCGACTTCAGGGCCTCTTTGATTGTGGCTTCCTCGGTCAGATGGTCCACATTGCGGACAATGACCTCAGCCATCTCCGTGACCACCTTGACCGTCCCTTTATCGCCAAGAACTGCCTGGATACGATCACGCAGCGCAAGCGAGTCGACCTCGCGCGTGAGGTCCATCCGCAGGTTGCCCTTTGGGGTCCTCTTTCCAATCCGGATGTATTTCTGCGCATCCTCTAGCGCAGGGGCGGTCCGGATCGGTCGATACATATCGGCAAAGCTCACGCCTGGTGCCGGTATCACCAGTATGGCGTCTGGTCGTCTCCTACTTGTCCGTTGGGCTGGTTGGGGGAAACGTTGGGGTGCCTTTGGCGGCTGGGGCCGCTGTTGTTGCTGAGGCTGCCTCGGAGGCCTCTGCCCAACCGTTTGCCACCCAGGTGACAGGACGTCCCGATAAGACAGCTGCTGCGGCTGAGGGCGGACTGCTTCACGCCCCGGTCTCTGCTGCTGCTGCCTTTCCTTTTCCGCTTCAGCGCGCAATTGGTCCTGCAACTCCAGCAACCGATGGTGGGCAGGACCGCTTGTCTCACGGGTCAGTGCCCTCGTGCGCTTTTGAGACCGCTTAACGGTCTTCTTACTGGGTCCAGGCTGGGATACCGCTTGGTTTCCCAAGCCCGTACCAACCGCGGAGGAGTACATCTCCGACACCGTCCGTGTCCCCATCCTATAGAGTTCAAGCTCTCGCCTAAGAACTTTATTCTCCTGGTCGCTGGCTTCCAGCCTCTCCGTCACTTGGGTCAGCCTCTCGGTCATCGTTTCCAGCTTCTGCAACAGTCTCTCGATGAGCTGGTGCGATCCCTCCGGCGCCCCATTCGAATTCACTGGTCGAACGGTAGCAGCCGTTGCTTCCGGTGAGGTCACCCTGCGTGGTGACGGAATCGGTGGTGTAGTGGCTGCGGTCCTCCGTGAGCCATTCTCCTCCCGCATCTCTTCCTCTAAAGAGGTTGGCTCGGGGGAGGAGAGAACCACCACCATCGGGGAGGCGGAGGCCGGCAAACCCGAATTATTCTCCTCGCTGGTTGCCACTGGCTCTTTTGGCGTCGTGCCATGGAAAGCCGCCATTGTTCTCGGTGAAACCTCAATCGGCTCCAACACCACTCGTGGCTGAAGAGGTGGCTCACCTATACGCCGTTTCTTCACCAACGCCTTCTTCAGAGATTCCGGAACAACCGGAACATCAGATTCCGACTCCCCGTTGTCGGTGTCTGATCCCATCTTAAGTTGATGGGCGAAAACTATCCGCTATTTACGTCATCTCCCGCCAGATGACGAAAACCGGGAAGATTTCCTGCTCGCTAACACTTAGCAGGTTCGTCGCCTGTCCTACCACCCAAGTCTCCACGGTTTGGGATGGTTTCCCGTTGCAGGTGGGGGGGGGCGTAGGGGCTTCGGACACACACCACAGAAATTTTCACGCACTCGCACTGAATTTCCCCTAAATATCCCCCTTTTTGAAAGTTTGCCAATATTCAGGCGAGGGTGGGAGGAAGTGGGGTTTGCGGTGAGCCCCAGAAACTCCTTGAAAAATTTGTCCTCCTCACGTTATACGGAAAAACCACACCCCGGAATTTTCCGTACTTATTTAAAAAATTTCCGCTCACTATTTCCCTTATTAAGGCGATCGTCGGCGCTCGGACGAAGGGGGAGGGGGGGTATGGGGAGCGGGGACACCTCGTTTCACCACCGAAAGTTGCGCATGATTTTTCTCAACACTTTCCACCGTTTTTTAGAATTTTCCGTACACTTTTCGAATTTTCCCGCCCAATTCCTTATTTTCCCTTATTAAGGGATTTTTCCCTTTCGGTCGGGGTGCGGGGGAACAAATTATCAAGATGTCCCGAAAATTATTATAGAGTTTTCTGAATAATCTCCACTGGTTTACACGATTTTATGACACACTTTTTCTTAATTGAAAAAAATTTCACAAATGTCAGAATTTTTTGTCCCATGGGAATTTATTTTTGTCCCATGGGTCATGGGACATGTCCAGTGTCAAATTTTTGTCACCACTATAAATGCACTTTTTTTGGTTATTTTTCACCGTTTTCTTTCCGGTTTTTTGCACTATTTCACTAGCTGGCACTTTTCCGCTTCTTTAAAAACCACATGCGTCCAGATCCGTTGCGTATTGGGTGAAAAAAAGTGAGATCCGGAACAAGACGCCACGTGGAAACGTCACAATCTGGATTTTCCCCACACTTTTTTCCGGCCCAAATGGACCGATTTTCGGTCTGTTTTCACTTGTACCCACTAATCACGACACGATCTAACGGTTTACACCACTTCCGATTACATCCGGACACTTTTTCTGCACGCTTCAAGAAACAGTTTCTTCTTCTTCTTCTTCTATAGCCGCAATGTTTTTTACACTTATTTCCGCGTACTGACCACCGGCATCCACCGTTTTTTCGTCGAAAACACTAAATTGGCTCCCAGTCTTGCGTTTTCAGCGAAAACTGCATCAAAAACGGTTGCTTAGAGCCGCCAAAACAGTGAAAAACCCCCTCCATACAAAATGTATGGGGATTTGTTTATACTACACTTTCACTGTTTTTTCCCGTTTTTTGGTCCAAATTCACTTCCAAATGATAACAAACGCCTTTTTATCACTACTAAAGCACTCTGTAAAGAATTTAAACAATTTTTTCACCTTTTTTCGACAATTTTTTGCGCAGCTCACGGAAACACCACCGTTCGCTGTCAACTGTCAAACGCCACTGCAAGCTCCACTTCGTTGTGGTGCCCTTCCGTCAATTCCTTAAGTTTCAACTTTGCAACCATACTTCCCCCGAACCCGATTTTGGTTTCCCGGAGCTACTGAGAGCACCGAATGTAGTAGCGTCTCCCATTGCTGATTGGCATCGTTTACGGTTAGAACTAGGGCGGTATCTAATCGCCTTCGATCCTCTAACTTTCGTTCTTGATTAATGAAGCAACCATGGCAAACGCTTTCGCTTCAGTTGGTCCTACGACGGTCCTACGAATTTCACCTCTCGCGCCGTAATACCAATGCCCCCAACTACTTCTGTTAATCATTACCTCGGGTCTATACAACCAACCAAAGACATCAGACCGAGGTCATGTTTCCATTATTCCATGCAAGATTATTCTCGGCCAACGCCAACCCTGGGGGGTGTGGACGCTTTTGTACTAGCCTGCTTGAAGCACTCTAATTGTTCAAGGAATGGGAGCTGCCCGGGCACCACGCACCGTCTCGGGACGTGCCCGACCGATCACGAGGTTGACGCCCAGGCACACCATTGGAGTCGCAGCCGCGAGCTCGCGCACGAACGTATCCGGCGTGTGCCGGGCGCCCGCGGCGGTCGCGTGTCTGGACGGGGAATCAACTTCGAACTTTTTACCGCACAACTTTAATATACGCTAGTGGAGCTGGAATTACCGCGGCTGCTGGCACCAGACTTGCCCTCCACTTGATCCTTATTGAAGGATTATGCTCAATTCATTCCAATTATGGACCATCGTTAGAGAGTCCATATTGTTATTTCTCGTCACTACCTCCCCGTGCGGGATTGGGTAATTTACGCGCCTGCTGCCTTCCTTGGATGTGGTAGCCATTTCTCAGGCTCCCTCTCCGGAATCGAACCCTGATTCCCGTTACCCGTCGCAACCATGGTAGTCCTCTACACTACCATCAATAGTTGATAGGGCAGGCTTGCGCGCAAGATAGACTTCTTGGTCCGTGTTTCAAGACGGTCCCGGAGGTGCCTCAATGCATAGTGCGTCATCGCCGATCGGGGGCGAGGTTTCTAGGCCTTCGGCTACAAGGCTGCTCCCTAGACCCGGTCGTACGTTCATCGTGCTTCCAGCGGCGCACCAAGACTCGGTCGGACCCGCGCCTCTCGGGTGTGGAAAGGCGCGGAGCCCCGTTGGGAGCGGCCGCCAGCCGCCCTACTAGGGAGCCGTCCAACAGAGCCAGGGGCATATTGCCGGAATGATATGCTCACGCAGATGCGCAATGGATCGCAGATGTCCGTTTGCTGCGGATCGATAAGTGCACGGTAGGCCCGGAGGCCCACCGCTGAATATCGCCGCCCGGATCATTGAGTTCAACGGGTTTGCGTCCCTAGGCAGTTTCACGTACTATTTGACTCTCTATTCAGAGTGCTTTCAACTTTCCCTCACGGTACTTGTTCGCTATCGGTCTCATGGCGGTATTTAGCTTTAGAAGGAGTTTACCTCCACTTAGTGCTGCCACTATCAAGCAACACGACTCCATGGAGCCGGCCGTCTGCCACCACAGTCCTGTGCCGTTCTACGGGCCTATCACCCTCTGTGGGATAATGGGCACCTTCAAGT
Source organism: Anopheles stephensi (assembly GCF_013141755.1). Lineage (NCBI taxonomy): Eukaryota > Metazoa > Arthropoda > Insecta > Diptera > Culicidae > Anopheles > Anopheles stephensi. Next base: position 138,941 of record NW_023405110.1, on the reverse strand, counting down.
TAGACTTGAAACTGTTTGCACCGTGCGTAGCAGATAACGGACGGTCCAGTACACGGCATCGGACAGACGAGGCCCCCTCGTCGTCCCTACGTGCTGAGCTCTTCCCGTTTCGCTCGCAGCTACTCAGGGAATCCCGGTTGGTTTCTCTTCCTCTCTTATTAATATGCTTAAATTCTGAGGGTCGTCACACATCACTTGAGGCCTACAGACTCCACTGTCACAATGATGCGACGGGAGAAGCGGGTGATAAATCACCCTGTCGTGCTAACCTCATCACCCACACGGCGTGAGCACGTCTCGCGACTGCAACTGGATGCGAGGAAAGATACGAGCGCGTTGGGCCGCAAGTGTTACTCGACCCGAGCCAACCGGTGGAAGTCCCCGTGCAATTGGTGATAACCTTATATGCTGTGGTGGATACATCCGTGGTTGATACTAGAGGTCGAACCGTGCGACTTGACGCGCGCTCGCTCTTTCACCCATGCTCACATGTGTGTGTGTGTGTTTAGGTTTGTGTACCATACCTCGTATGTCTCTCTGTGTTAGCACTCTCACTTTCAGCGCCACGGTCCGACAAGGATGCGGATCGAGCACGCCATGCTGCGACAGCTACCCCCCTATTGAGGGGTCAGGACGGTCAGTTTGGTTAGAGTGTGAGATAAAACTGGTTAGGCACTCAAGGATGTGTGCATCGGTCGGGTTGAGTCGTCCGATGCGCCATATGCGTTCAACGTGTCGATGTTCATGTGTCCTGCAGTTCACATTCTGACGCGAATTTAGCTGCGGTCTTCATCGATCCCATGAGCCGAGTGATCCCCTGCCTAGGGTTTAACGTACACACCGAACTAGTTGATGAATGGAACCGAAGTCCATCCATCCATTATACACATACCAACACACAACTCTGGTTCCCTAGTACCACACAGCAGGGCGCCCACGGCCCGACGGTTGCGGAGCCGAGCACGCCAAAGTGCGACTGTCGATCACCCTTTGTGACACGACAATCAGTCAGTGTATAAGGTACCCGGTACTCAAAGTGTGCATCTTTACTGACCTTCGCCGAGGCAGTGGTTATGTGTATCCCTTTGAAAGAGTTGCTTTCGCTCAACTCTACCAAGTGTGCTACACCATCTTGTGGTTGTAGCGTGCGCGTCAGCATATTGTGCCGACGATGCGTTTGGCAACCTCACTCTCGGACTTGTTTGATGGGTAATGATATGTCCATTATACACAAACCAACACACAACTCTGGTTCCCTAGTACCACACTGCAGGCGCCCACGGCCCCGACGGTTGCGGAGCCGAGCACGCCAAAGTGCGACTGTCGATCACCCCTTTGTGACACGACAATCAGTCAGTGTATAAGGTACCCGGTACTGCCAAAGTGTGCGTCTTTACTGACCTGCGCCGAGTCAGTGGTATGTGTATCCCTTTGAAAGAGTTGCTTTCGCTCAACTCTACCAAGTGTGCTACACCATCTTGTGGTTGTAGCGTGCGCGTCAGCATGTGATGCCGACGATGCGTTTGGCAAACCTCACTCCCGGACTTGTTTGATCGGTAATGATCCTTCCGCAGGTTCACCTACGGAAACCTTGTTACGACTTTTACTTCCTCTAAATCATCAAGTTCGGTCAACTTCGGCCGTGCCAACTGCAGCTCACGAAGGAACCGCGGAAGGTATGCCTCCAGAGACCTCACTAAATAATCCATCGGTAGTAGCGACGGGCGGTGTGTACAAAGGGCAGGGACGTAATCAGCGCTAGCTAATGACTAGCACTTACTAGAAATTCCAGGTTCATGGGGACCGTTGCAGTCCCCAATCCCAACTAAATGAGCATTTGGGTGATTTCCCGTTCCTCTCGGAATGGGGGCGCCTATTGGCGAGAACACGCTGCTGCCCACATTGTAGCACGCGTGCAGCCCAGAACATCTAAGGGCATCACGGACCTGTTATCGCTCACTCTCACCTTGCTAAACACAAGTTGTCCCGCTAAGCAGGGCAAACTAGTGCGACGACCGCCCGCGAAGGCGCCGCCGCCCCGTAACGTCAGGTGCGCCCGGAGGCACACTGCTGACAGCGTTCTAGTTAGCTTGTTTGAGTCGCGTTCGTTATCGGAATTAACCAGACAAATCATTCCACGAACTAAGAACGGCCATGCACCACTACCCTTAAATTTGAGAAAGAGCTCTTAATCTGTCTTACCTCGATAAGTTCGGACCTGGTAAGTTTTCCCGTGTTGAGTCAAATTAAGCCGCAAGCTCCACTTCTTTTTTTTTTTTTTAAATTGCATTCGTTTATTCATTTAAATTTATAAAAGTTTTGCCGCGTTACTTATTTATAACAATAAACGATACAGAAACACGCATGAACAATTATAAAACGAATAAACCTCTCCATTGCCGGCGGCCTTCCCGACGGAGGCGTAGCCACCGGCTGCAATGGCGTCCCTGACTAAATTTAGTAAGGGCCCGCGCCCCGCCTGTCTAAACGTAAACACAACATTAAAAATGAAGGACTTACATTAACACACCTAACATTTACGAAGCGGGCGTGCCCGCGGTTCGTCGAGTCTCCATTTTTTCCCTATTTCTAACGTATAGTATGTACGCACACACACACGCACACACATAAGTACGCAGACACTTTGACGCTTACGGTGGGACAGAACAGACATCCGCACAAACGTAAACGAAAAAGACGGGCCTAACTCTCACAGTGCACGCGCACGCTCTCTCTCCTACTGCCGGTCGGGTACGAACATCCGCACAAAGCGGACGACGCAAAATGCCGAACGTACCCGAACCGAGCGCACGCGCGCTCTCTCTCGCCCGACTGTGCTAGAACGAACGACCGCACAAAGCGGAGACGGCAAAATGCCGGTCTCGCCCGGTCGTGTTTTCGCACGCTCGCTGACTGGCCGATCGTTTCGGCCGTAACCGCTCCCACTCAACGCGTAGACGTGTTGGTGGTCGCGATGGCGGCTTCTACGTCGGCCGACATTAAGCCGCGATGGCGATCCTGTCGCTCGTGGCGGCGTTGGCGTTCTCGCGCGCGCCTGTTGGCCCGTCGTCGGGCTAGCTCCTCCTCCGTCGGCGGTGCTCTGCTTCGGCGAGTTCGGCCCGAACGCAATGGCGGCAATGTACCCGCGCGTAATTGGGCGCGGTATTCCCGCTGCCGTTGGTTCCGCCTTAGCCGACGACGAAGTAACACTTCGGCCGATGGCGGAACTCGTTCGGGCCGAACTGGGCGTTGACTCTCCTGCTGCTGATTGGACGGGTGCTGTTGTTGGTCCATGTCCATCTCCCCGATGGCGGATGTCTGCCGTTGCCGGCGTCTTCGCCGTTGGCCAGCGTTTCTGGCTTCACGGCGGACCTGTTGCCGAACGCGTTCCGCCAGCTCATTGGCGGAAACGATCCCGCCAGCGATGGCCGCGTTTTCGGCAACCTGCTGCTCCAGCCACCTTTGTTGTAGGAAGCTGCAGATCCGCCGTGCTGCCGTGGCCGTTCGCTGCCAAGCCTCCGGGCTCGACAGCAGAAAACGCTCCAGCTCATCGGGGGAAATGACGACGCCGTCCGCGTCCGTCAGGAACTGCACTCTTAGTGTCGGCGAACCTCGGACAGTGGAACACCACGTGCTCTGCCGACTCCACGGTGTTGTCGGCGCAGAAGGGGCAGGTCGGGGCAGAGGTGAAACCCATAGCATGTAGGTACTCCCGGAAGAAGCCATGTCCGGAGAGTACCTGGCTAAGGAAGAAATCAACCTCGCCGTGCTTCCTACCTACCCAGCCGGCAATATCCGGCAGCACGCGGTGAGCCCATCGTAGGAACCTGCTCGCGGTCGGATGAGCGGCATCCTGGTCCCACGATGTCTGCCACTGTCTTATGGTTGCCGAGTGCTCCAGCCGCTTGATGACCTCCTTGTCTATCAGCACCCGCCTCTGCAACGCCCGTTGATGCCTGGTATAGCACCGCGCGATCTCGTCCACCTGCAGGTGTAGCGGGACCAGTCCAGCCAGCACTACCGCCGTGTCGTAGCCGACGGTACGGAAGGTCCTGGCGACACCTTTCGCCAAAGGTCGCTGCAGCTGCTCCAGTTTCCGCCTGCACCACTGGAACTTCACCGCCTCCGCCCAGATGGGTGCCGCGTATCGCACAACCGAGTCCGCCACTGCTGCCAGCAGCCGACGTTTAGCCATCCTCGGTCCGGCGTGGTTGGACATCACGCCGGTGGCCAGCTTCACCACACGGAGTGCCTTTGCGGTGGCCTTCTCGACGTGTGGCTTCCACGAGAGGTGGTCGTGAAGCATGACCCCGAGGTAGCGTATCGCCGGCTTCGAGCGGACCTCGACGCCGTTGATCACTACGGGCACCGCTGGATGGCCCCGACGCAGACTGGAGATGAGGACGATCTCCGTCTTTTCCGGGGCCAGCTGCAACCGATGTTGCTCCATCCAGGCGGAAATCGCTGCCACAGCTTCCTCTGCTACACCTGCCGCCTCCTCCGGTGTACACCCCTTGGCGAGTACTGCCAGGTCGTCCGCAAAGCCGATGACGGATGCACCTTCCGGCAGCTGCACTCCGAACACGCCGTCGTACAGGATATTCCACAGGGTGGGGCCCAGAATGGACCCCTGCGGAACACCTGCCGTTACTCGGCGTGTTACCGGACCGGAGCTGGTATCATACGTCAGCTCACGGTCGGAGAAGTACTCCTGCAGGATGCTGCGCAGTCCTGAGGGCACTCCTTTGGTCTGCAGCGCCAGTGCTATGGCCTGCCAGTCTGCGGAATTGAAGGCGTTACGGACGTCCAGAGCAACGACAAGCAGGCAGCGCTTGTCGCGTCTATTCGTTCGCCCGAAACTCATCGCAGATCTGGCAGCCTCCATCACCAGCCCAACCGCCTGAAGTGTCGACCGACCACGCCGAAAGCCGAACTGGTATTCGGAGAGGAGCGGCTCCGTCGGCATCTCGATGTGGTCGTTCAGGCGGTTCAGCAGTACTCGCTCGTACACCTTGCCGGGCGTGTCCAGCAACATCACCGGTCTCACCGATGACGGCTCGCCCGGGGGTTTTCCCGGTTTGGGAAGCAGCACCAGCTTCGCCTTCCTCCATTGCCGCGGGAAGCGGCCAGCATCCATCTGCTCCTGGAGGAGCCTCGCGAACGTCGTCGGATGCGCCCGGATGGCAGCCGAAAGGGCAGCGTTCGGCAGTCCATCCAGACCGGGCGCCTTCCGAGGGTTCAGGCCAGCTGCGATGTCGAGCAACTCCTGCTCCGTCACTGGCCTGATGTCGACGCCGTCCGATTCGATGGTAGGCCAGGCAACAGGGGGGTGGTTCGGGCACAGCGCGTCCACAATGCGCTGCAGAACGGCCGGATCGCGTTCTTGTGCGACGCGGCTCCCTCCGAGCCGTCGCAGGAGCTCCCCCTGCCACCTACCCGTCTCATCATCCTCCAGGTGTTGCAGAAACTCATTGTAACGGTCCCGCTTGCTAGCCCGGATCTCAGCTGTCAGCAGCTGGCGGGCCTCCTGGTGCCGTGCAGAAGCTGTTCTGCGGGCTGCCGTGTCGCTAGTCGGTACCCTGCTGTACCGTTCCCAAGCCAGGCGGCAGTTCTCCCGTAGCCGGCCGATTTCTGGTGTCCACCAGTACGCCGGACGTCCTGTGTGGCCGACTGACGGGGAAACCTCCGCCATGATCTCGCTGCACGCCCGGCTCAGGGTTCGGGTCAGGCCCTCAGGGTCCGTGGCCTCCTCCACGAAGTTGGCTGCCCGCAACGCGATGTCGAACAGCTCCCGGCTAAACTCCTTTGCCCGCCAGCGTCTGCCCGCTGCTCTCACTGCTGGTGCTGCTTCTGCTCCCGTAGAGTTGCGGCTCGTTGCCGCCGGCCTTTCCCCCACCTCGAAGCGGATGTACCGGTGGTCGCTGAATGAGTAAGTTCCCAGCATCCTCCATTGCCTGTCGGGGTCCCCGACGAGGTCCTGCCTGCTGATGGAAGTACTGGCGAAGGCGACGTCCACAATGCTCGGGCGAGCGACGCCGTTCCCGAGGAAGGTGGCTTCCCTCCCCAGGTTCAGGACGTCGAGCCCGAGACCCTCCGCCAGCTGTAGCAGTTCCTCGCCCTTCGCGTTGGTCCTGCTGCTGCCCCAGGCGCTATGCCAGGCGTTGAAGTCGCCGGCAAGCAACACTCGGGGGCGTCCTGAGGCGAGCACCTCAATGCGTTGCAGCATCTCGACAAACTGGGGAACCCCGATGCTTGGCGACGCGTAACACGCTATGATCGTGACGCCTGCCACGTCCGCCGCCACGATGCCGGGAAAACTCGAGCTCCAGATCCGCTGAACCGGGTGGGAGTATCCGCTCGCGACAATGGCCACCAGCCTGTCGCGGTCCACCACCCAGTTTGCGTTCCCGTCCGGAACCGAACTCAGCTCGCACACCACCATAACGTCCACCCGCTCCGTCCGCATTGTGTGGAGAGCCAGGTCCTGCGCACTCCGACTCCTGTTGGTGTTAACCTGCAGGACCTGGAGGTGGCTCCCCACAGACATGCTTAGCGGCGGGGGGGAAGGTTAGCTCCCCTGCAGCCGTGCGCTGCAATTCGATGTGGTCCTCCACACCGAATGCAGCTAACCGCACTGCTGCAGCTGGCCGCCCGATGGCCAGGAGCTCCGCATCTGATGCAGCAGTTGCTGCGATCGGGCCCGACGCAGTCCGCTGCCATGTGGCCCCTTTCCAGGCACCGGAAGCAACGGCGCTTTGCCGCCTCCAGCCTGGGGGCCTCCTCCAGCCGACACGAGGAGTAGTCTATAATAAGGCGATCTTTTTGGAGCAGGGCTTCCGCTTCCACTCGCGGTAGCCGCACGCGGGCCCGCTTTGTGGCATCTGCCCGCTCCCAGATGCGAAGCGAGGCCACCGCTGGCTCCTTGGCGAGTGCCGCCTTCAACGCCTCCCTGATCGTCTCCTCCTCCGTGAGGTTGTCGACGTTTTTCAGAACAACCTCCGCCATCTCCGTCAGGACCCTGGCGGATCCCAGCTCTCCCAGCGTGGACTGAATGCGGCTGCACAGCGCCGCCGAGTCCATGTCCCGTGCCAGCTCCATCCGAAGGTTCCCCTTCGGTGTCCGCTTGCCGATACGGATGCAGTGCTGGACATCCTCCAGGGCCGGGCTCGTCCGGATGGGTCGGTACATCTCGGCGAAGGAGACCCCCGGTGCTGGAACCACCAGAATGGCGTCTGGTCGTCGCCTTTTCGTCCGCCGGTTTGCCTGTGCGGGGCGTTGGCTCTTGGTTGCTGGTTGCGGCCGCTGCCGCTGCTGAGGTGCAGCTGAAGGCTGGGCCTTTTGCCGCTTCCCCACAACCTGCCAACCACCTACCAGGGCGTCACGGTAGGATTGCTGCTGCTGCCGCCTGGTTTCCGATGCCGGAAAGTCGTACGGCTGTTGCAGGGGCTGGGACCGCTGCCCGTGCCCGCTCCTCGCCCTCATCTGCTTCTCTTCCTCCTGGATCTCACGGCGCAGCTGCTCCTGCAGTTCCAGCATGCGATGCTGGGCAGGACCCTGCGACTGGCGTGCCTCGGCTCTCTCCCTCTGCTGAGAGCGCCTGAGTGTCCTTTTGCTGGGCTGCAACTTGGAAGAGGCTTGGTTTCCCAAGCGCACGCCAGTCGCTGAATTCTCCAGCTGCACAACGGTTCGCACCCCCGTTCGATATATATCGAGCTCCGCACGGAGCCTCGAATTCTCCTCCTGGCTCTTTCGGTAAAGAGCGGTAAGCTCCTCGAGCTTCTCCAACACCCGCTCGTACTGCCGCGCATGTCTGTCCGACACTTCTGCCGTCGGGAAGCTGGTCGGCTCCGATGCGGCTGGTGCCAGCATCTCAGGAGACATAGACCTCCTCGGCGACGGCGTCGGGGCGGGGGCGGTACGCTTCCGCGCTCCCTCGTCCGGCTCTTCCAACGGTGTTCTCGGGGCTGGCTTGGGTGCCCCCTGAGAGCTCCGTAGTGACGACATCGTCCCTGGCGACAATTCCAGGGGTGTCACCACTACGCGCGGAGAAAGTCTCCTTTTCTTTGTCTTGATGATTTCGGGGACCACCTCCACCGAATCATCGCTCTCTACTCCCGACATTATGCTGCTGCACGGTTCGTCGCTTTGTCCAGCGTTAAAGTCACTGGACACGTGCGCCTGGCCGGTATGCAGCCCGCATTTGATTATAGCACGCTTGTTTGTGCGGAGCTTTTGGTTTGTGTCTCCGGAGAAACTTCCGCTAGTGCCCCATAGAGGGCGCTGGTGGCACTAGGGGGGAATTCTCCCAGGACAACAACCGGGATGACCGATGGTGTGCCCACTGTCCAGACGTCAAACCACGGCACGTCACCCTACGCACGCACTCACCGACACAGCCAAGCCCTTACGTGCTAAGTTCACGTGCCCTTAGCACGTGGTATCTGCTTGCTGGTCAACGCACTTTTCCGCACTGTTTTTCACTGAATGTTTCTTCCCTCGTTAGGGGGTAATGTTTTATCACTGTTCCGCTCCTGTCCGTAACAAAATACGCTGCACAGCGGCTGCGGGCTCCCCTTCAACCGCACCGAAAGGGAGCGCTACGCTCGCACGCACTAACGGAACCACACACGCACCCTTCGTGGCCACACGCACCGGTGCACGACGCAATGTTTGTGTGCCAAAATCGACGTTTTCCCACTGTTTTTCACCAAAACTTCACGGTGTTTGCGCAAAATATGTGTTCGTACACCACTCTAACAAATTTGCACCACCACTTTGTAAGTTTTTTAAACGAAAAACACTATATCATAAGGAGCTCACGGAAAGCGTCCGCTTGCTTCCTTTGACAGCTCGCCTCTGCAAGCTCCACTTCTTGTGGTGCCCTTCCGTCAATTCCTTTAAGTTTCAACTTTGCAACCATACTTCCCCCGGAACCCGATTTTGGTTTCCCGGAAGCTACTGAGAGCACCGAATGTAGTAGCGTCTCCCAATTGCTGATTGGCATCGTTTACGGTTAGAACTAGGGCGGTATCTAATCGCCTTCGATCCTCTAACTTTCGTTCTTGATTAATGAAAGCATCCATGGCAAACGCTTTCGCTTCAGTTGGTCCTACGACGGTCTACGAATTTCACCTCTCGCGCCGTAATACCAATGCCCCCAACTACTTCTGTTAATCATTACCTCTGGGTCTATACAAAACCAACCAAAAGACTCAGACCGAGGTCATGTTCCATTATTCCATGCAAGATTATTCTCGGCCAACGCCAACCCTGGGCGGGTGTGGACGCTTTTGTACTAGCCTGCTTGAAGCACTCTAATTTGTTCAAGGTAAATGGGAGCTGCCCGGGCACCACGCACCGGCTCGGGACGTGCCCGACCGATCACGAGGTTGACGCCCAGGCACACCATTGTGAGTCGCAGCCGCGAGCTCGCGCACGAACGTATCCGGCGTGTGCCGGGCGCCCGCGGCGGTCGCGTGTCTGGACGGGGAATCAACTTCGAACGTTTTAACCGCAACAACTTTAATATACGCTAGTGGAGCTGGAATTACCGCGGCTGCTGGCACCAGACTTGCCCTCCACTTGATCCTTATTGAAGGATTTATGCTCAATTCATTCCAATTATGGACCATCGTTAGAGAGGTCCATATTGTTATTTCTCGTCACTACCTCCCCGTGCCGGGATTGGGTAATTTACGCGCCTGCTGCCTTCCTTGGATGTGGTAGCCATTTCTCAGGCTCCCTCTCCGGAATCGAACCCTGATTCCCCGTTACCCGTCGCAACCATGGTAGTCCTCTACACTACCATCAATAGTTGATAGGGCAGACATTTGCAAGATCTGTCGTCGGTCAAGCGACCATACGATCGGCATCCTTATCCAGACTTCAACTCAAGCCGCCCGGAGGCGATTGGTTTTACTAATAAGTGCACCAGTTCCACCGCCCGCAAGCGGACAGCGGTCCCGGCATGTTGCATGTATTAGCTCTGGCTTTTCCACAGTTATCCAAGTAACTGATGGGTGGATGATCTTGTGAATTATGGCTGTTGTACTGAGCCTTATGCGGTTTCACATTCATTTATGTTTGTACTTAGACATGCATGGCTTAACCTTTGAGACAAGCGTATATTACTGGTAGGATCAACCAGAATTCGTCTTCGTCAATTGCTTGTTCGATATTTTTTGTCTACCAGGGCACCAGTCCCCGCAGACTCTCTTTCTACGTTCATCAGGTGACACAATCTTTGTTGTGACCACTCTCATTGACCTGCGGCAGTACACCGACTCCACAGCGCCAATAACCACACGAGCAAAGGTTGTTCAGGAGGATGTCAGATTATCGATGTACATCGTACACCAACATTTGACGTACCGAGGCATTACACCCCGCACGCCCCCAACAGGACCAATCAAGGCTCGCATACGACCTGCGACTTACTGCGGCTCCCTGAAGGTCCCCGTAGGACGACCATCACCAGTTAAGGTGTAGTTGACTTGTCAGGGCACGGTAGTCCCCACAAGTCCCCGATTATTCGTGGATATCGTCCTACGATTGTTTCTGACTCCTTTTGCTCCCCGCAGGTCCCCGTAGGACGACCATCACCAGTTAAGGTGTAGTTGACTTGTCAGGGCACGGTAGTCCCCACAAGTCCCCGATTATTCGTGGATATCGTCCTACGAGTTTTTGTGACCCTTGGGTTCCCGGCAGGTCCCCGTAGGACAACCATCACCAGTTAAGGTGTAGTTGACTTGTCAGGGCACGGTGGTCCCCACAAGTCCCCGATTATTCGGAGATATTGTCCTACGAGTTTTAGTGACCCTTTTGTTCCCCGCAGGTCCCCGTAGGACGACCATCACCAGTTAAGGTGTAGTTGACTTGTCAGGGCACGGTAGTCCCCACAAGTCCCCGATTATTCGTGGATATCGTCCTACGAGTTTTTGTGACCCTTGGGTTCCCGAACTTTGCTACGATGGTTCTGCCTCCAGAGGAGACTTATGAACACTTCGTATCATTTCTTACACCGAACCATGGGATCGCGAGATTGCTCCCGGATCCCTAATCACCTTACATTTTCGTTTCGTTTCCGTACACTACGATGAGCTAATTCAATTTGTTTGTTCGTCTGGCGAACGTTTTATTGCGGAATTACCGCGGTACTTCCAGCCGGGTATGGCTGCCGTACGACCTACAGGATAGATCATCGAACCACTTTTCGTGCATATTGTCCGTCGAGGGTATCACCTCGATACCCCCAACAGACCTTTGGACACTTCCTCACTACTCCTTGGAGCAGCAATCAGGGAACCATATAGTAGGAACAGCCGAATATGGAACTCTTTTCGTACTTTGGACACCTCCTATAACTTGTATGGCGACTTCGGGGACCTTCATTTCGTTCTCAGTTGGTACCCCTATTTCGGTCTTTGGACACCTCGTCTTACCCGTATAACTCACTTTAGGTCCACTTATTTGCCTGATATCTCATCGTGAACCCGTTTTTCGTACACCGTACACACCTAGGAACACCACATATGCGTTTCCCTTTCGATCGTGAAGTTTTCAAATTTTTCGATTTTTGGTCCTAGAAATTCATGAACGGTGGGAGACCAAAATTTTTCATAAAAAAAAAATTTTCACCGTTTGACCATAAAAACCTTCTTTTCGTACATACCCCATCATTTCTTCACGTTTTAGGCCATTTCTGAAATTTTCGCTTCGATAGTGTGTCCCCTATAATACAAAATGAACATTTTGCATCTCCCACAAGTGGCCATTTTTTTCCGCCACTGAAGAACACGACCTCGGGAACTCGGACCTAGGACGTGGCCATGTAAGTCATAGGCCACCCCAACTTTTGCAAAATACTGTTTCTTTTCACTTTTCATGATCTAAGGCGCGTTCCGACGGCGTTTTGAACAAATTTATGAGAAAAAAAATTTTGACCCTCGGACCAAAATTTTTTCGTTCGGGGCCCCATGGCCTATGGCCAGTATGGGAACTCGGGATGCCGATATGACAAAATTTGTCAAAAAATCACTAAAAAGTCGCTATGGCCCATTATTTAGAGCTTGTTGAGACCTTTCTAAAACACCTTGGTTGACCCCTGTCCGATAAGTAGTTTTCGAGATATTCGAGAAAATGTGATTTTTTGGGACTTAGAAAATTTTTGACCCGTACCCTAAGAAAAAGTGATTTTTTCATAGGACAATTTTTTCTTCGCAAATACTGTTTGGTTTCACTTTTCATTATTAGAAACGCGTTCCGAAGCCATTTTCATCAAAATCTCGTGAAAAAAAAATTTCACCCCCGGACCAAAAGTTGGCCGTTCGGTGCCCTATGGCCTATGGCCAGTATGGGAACCAAGGATGCCGATATGCGAAAAAGTGTCAAAAAATCACTTGAAAGTCGCTATGGCTCATTAAATAGAGCTTGTAAAGACCTTTCTAAAACACCTTGGTTGACCCCTGTCCGATACGTAGTTTTCGAGATATTCGAGAATATGTGATTTTTTGGGACTTAGAAAATTTTTGACCCGTACCCTAAGAAAAAGTGATTTTTTCATAGGACAATTTTTTCTTCGCAAATACTGTTTGGTTTCACTTTTCATTATTAGAAACGCGTTCCGAAGCCATTTTCATCAAAATCTCGTGAAAAAAAAATTTCACCCCCGGACCAAAAGTTGGCCGTTCGGTGCCCTATGGCCTATGGCCAGTATGGGAACCAAGGATGCCGATATGCGAAAAAGTGTCAAAAAATCACTTGAAAGTCGCTATGGCTCATTAAATAGAGCTTGTAAAGACCTTTCTAAAACACCTTGGTTGACCCCTGTCCGATAAGTAGTTTTCGAGATATTCGAGAATATGTGATTTTTTGGGACTTAGAAAATTTTTGACCCGTACCCTAAGAAAAAGTGATTTTTTCATAGGACAATTTTTTCTTCGCAAATACTGTTTGGTTTCACTTTTCATTATTAGAAACGCGTTCCGAAGCCATTTTCATCAAAATCTCGTGAAAAAAAAATTTCACCCCCGGACCAAAAGTTGGCCGTTCGGTGCCCTATGGCCTATGGCCAGTATGGGAACCAAGGATGCCGATATGCGAAAAAGTGTCAAAAAATCACTTGAAAGTCGCTATGGCTCATTAAATAGAGCTTGTAAAGACCTTTCTAAAACACCTTGGTTGACCCCTGTCCGATAAGTAGTTTTCGAGATATTCGAGAATAAGTGATTTTTTGGGACTTAGAAAATTTTCGACCATGACATATATGAAAAGTGAATTTTTCATAGGACCAAAAAGTTTGTCCAAATAGGGTTTTGGTTCACTTTTTATGGTCAGATAAGTGATCCGATGCTATTTTCATGATCATTAGAGGGATTTCACGCTGTGACCAAAAATTTTCATACTTCATACTTGTCCCGGTGCCGTATATAGGAGGACCGGGGGAACATGTCTTCGTAAGTCGTGATGTTCAGTGACGGATTTCTGGGACTTAGAAAAAAAATGTGCTCTCAGGCACATTATATGTTTCATACACACATGATTTTCATTGTTCATACTTGTCCCGGTGCCGTATATGGGAGGACCGGGGGAACATGTCTTCGTAAGTCGTGATGTTCAGTGACGGATTTCTGGGACTTAGAAAAAAAATGTGCTCTCAGGCACATTATATGTTCCATACACACATTATTTTCATTCTTCATACTTGTCCCCGTGCCGTATATGGGAGGACCGGGGGAACATGTCTTCGTAAGTCGTGATGTTCAGTGACGGATTTCTGGGACTTAGAAAAAAATGTGCTCTCAGGCACATTATATGTTCCATACACACATTATTTTCATTCTTCATACTTGTCCCCGTGCCGTATATGGGAGGACCGGGGGAAGATGTCTTCGTAAGTCGTGATGTTCAGTGACGGATTTCTGGGACTTAGAAAAAAAATGT
>NW_023405110.1:112500-115000 GCF_013141755.1 Anopheles stephensi | reverse complement strand
TCACGTTTTAGGCCATTTCTGAAATTTTCGCTTCGATAGTGTGTCCCCTATAATACAAAATGAACATTTTGCATCTCCCACAAGTGGCCATTTTTTTCCGCCACTGAAGAACACGACCTCGGGAACTCGGACCTAGGACGTGGCCATGTAAGTCATAGGCCACCCCAACTTTTGCAAAATACTGTTTCTTTTCACTTTTCATGATCTAAGGCGCGTTCCGACGGCGTTTTGAACAAATTTATGAGAAAAAAAATTTTGACCCTCGGACCAAAATTTTTTCGTTCGGGGCCCCATGGCCTATGGCCAGTATGGGAACTCGGGATGCCGATATGACAAAATTTGTCAAAAAATCACTAAAAAGTCGCTATGGCCCATTATTTAGAGCTTGTTGAGACCTTTCTAAAACACCTTGGTTGACCCCTGTCCGATAAGTAGTTTTCGAGATATTCGAGAAAATGTGATTTTTTGGGACTTAGAAAATTTTTGACCCGTACCCTAAGAAAAAGTGATTTTTTCATAGGACAATTTTTTCTTCGCAAATACTGTTTGGTTTCACTTTTCATTATTAGAAACGCGTTCCGAAGCCATTTTCATCAAAATCTCGTGAAAAAAAAATTTCACCCCCGGACCAAAAGTTGGCCGTTCGGTGCCCTATGGCCTATGGCCAGTATGGGAACCAAGGATGCCGATATGCGAAAAAGTGTCAAAAAATCACTTGAAAGTCGCTATGGCTCATTAAATAGAGCTTGTAAAGACCTTTCTAAAACACCTTGGTTGACCCCTGTCCGATACGTAGTTTTCGAGATATTCGAGAATATGTGATTTTTTGGGACTTAGAAAATTTTTGACCCGTACCCTAAGAAAAAGTGATTTTTTCATAGGACAATTTTTTCTTCGCAAATACTGTTTGGTTTCACTTTTCATTATTAGAAACGCGTTCCGAAGCCATTTTCATCAAAATCTCGTGAAAAAAAAATTTCACCCCCGGACCAAAAGTTGGCCGTTCGGTGCCCTATGGCCTATGGCCAGTATGGGAACCAAGGATGCCGATATGCGAAAAAGTGTCAAAAAATCACTTGAAAGTCGCTATGGCTCATTAAATAGAGCTTGTAAAGACCTTTCTAAAACACCTTGGTTGACCCCTGTCCGATACGTAGTTTTCGAGATATTCGAGAACATGTGATTTTTTGGGACTTAGAAAATTTTTGACCCGTACCCTAAGAAAAAGTGATTTTTTCATAGGACAATTTTTTCTTCGCAAATACTGTTTGGTTTCACTTTTCATTATTAGAAACGCGTTCCGAAGCCATTTTCATCAAAATCTCGTGAAAAAAAAATTTCACCCCCGGACCAAAAGTTGGCCGTTCGGTGCCCTATGGCCTATGGCCAGTATGGGAACCAAGGATGCCGATATGCGAAAAAGTGTCAAAAAATCACTTGAAAGTCGCTATGGCTCATTAAATAGAGCTTGTAAAGACCTTTCTAAAACACCTTGGTTGACCCCTGTCCGATACGTAGTTTTCGAGATATTCGAGAATAAGTGATTTTTTGGGACTTAGAAAATTTTCGACCATGACATATATGAAAAGTGAATTTTTCATAGGACCAAAAAGTTTGTCCAAATAGGGTTTTGGTTCACTTTTTATGGTCAGATAAGTGATCCGATGCTATTTTCATGATCATTAGAGGGATTTCACGCTGTGACCAAAAATTTTCATACTTCATACTTGTCCCGGTGCCGTATATGGGAGGACCGGGGGAACATGTCTTCGTAAGTCGTGATGTTCAGTGACGGATTTCTGGGACTTAGAAAAAAAATGTGCTCTCAGGCACATTATATGTTCCATACACACATTATTTTCATTCTTCATACTTGTCCCCGTGCCGTATATGGGAGGACCGGGGGAACATGTCTTCGTAAGTCGTGATGTTCAGTGACGGATTTCTGGGACTTAGAAAAAAAATGTGCTCTCAGGCACATTATATGTTCCATACACACATGATTTTCATTCTTCATACTTGTCCCCGTGCCGTATATGGGAGGACCGGGGGAAGATGTGTTTGTAAGTCGTGATGTTCAGTGACGGATTTCTGGGACTTAGAAAAAAAATGTGCTCTCAGGCACATTATATGTTCCATACACACATGATTTTCATTCTTCATACTTGTCCCCGTACCGTATATGGGAGGACCGGGGGAAGATGTGTTTGTAAGTCGTGATGTTCAGTGACGGATTTCTGGGACTTAGAAAAAAAATGTGCTCTCAGGCACATTATATGTTCCATACACACATGATTTTCATTCTTCATACTTGTCCCCGTGCCGTATATGGGAGGACCGGGGGAAGATGTGTTTGTAAGTCGTGATGTTCAGTGACGGATTTCTGGGACTTAGAAAAATAAATGTACCTCTCAGGCACATTATTTGTATCAATAATTGTATCCCCAGCCTTTCATGGGGAACTTTTCCGTATTCCCGGACTTGTACATTTTTCGGGTTC
>NW_023405110.1:100000-107500 GCF_013141755.1 Anopheles stephensi | reverse complement strand
GGCCGTCTGCCACCACAGTCCTGTGCCGTTCTACGGGCCTATCACCCTCTGTGGGATAATGGGCCACCTTCAAGTTAGACTTGAACTGTTTGCACCGTGCGTAGCAGATAACGGACCGGTCCAGTACACGGCATCGGACAGACGAGGCCCCCTCGTCGTCCCTACGTGCTGAGCTCTTCCCGTTTCGCTCGCAGCTACTCAGGGAATCCCGGTTGGTTTCTCTTCCTCCTCTTATTAATATGCTTAAATTCTGAGGGTCGTCACACATCACTTGAGGCCTACAGACTCCACTGTCACAATGATGCGACGGGAGAAGCGGTGATAAATCACCCCTGTCGTGCTAACCTCACTCACCCACACGGCGTGAGCACGTCTCGCGACTGCAACTGGATGCGAGGAAAGATACGAGCGCGTTGGGCCGCAAGTGTTACTCGACCCGAGCCAACCGGTGGAAGTCCCCGTGCAATTGGTGATAACCTTATATGCTGTGGTGGATACATCCGTTGGTTGATACTAGAGGTCGAACCGTGCGACTTGACGCGCGCTCGCTCTTCACCCATGCTCACATGTGTGTGTGTGTGTTTAGGTTTGTGTACCATACCTCGTATGTCTCTCTGTGTTAGCACTCTCACTTTCAGCGCCCACGGTCCCGACAAGGATGCGGATCCGAGCACGCCATGCTGCGACAGCCTACCCCCCTATGATGGGGTCAGGACGGTCAGTTTGGTTAGAGTGTTGAGATAACTTGGTAGGCACTCAAGGATGTGTGCATCGGTCGGGTTGAGTCGTCCGATGCGCCATATGCGTTCAACGTGTCGATGTTCATGTGTCCTGCAGTTCACATTCTGACGCGCATTTAGCTGCGGTCTTCATCGATCCATGAGCCGAGTGATCCCCTGCCTAGGGTTTAACGTACACACCGAACTAGTTGATGAATGGAACCGAAGTCCATCCATCCATTATACACATACCAACACACAACTCTGCTTCCCTAGTACCACACTGCAGGCGCCCACGGCCCCGACGGTTGCGGAGCCGAGCACGCCAAAGTGCGACTGTCGATCACCCCGTTGTGACACGACAATCAGTCAGTGTATAAGGTACCCGGTACTACCAAAGTGTGCATCTTTACTGACCTTCGCCGAGGCAGTGGTATGTGTATCCCTTTGAAAGAGTTGCTTTCGCTCAACTCTACCAAGTGTGCTACACCATCTTGTGGTTGTAGCGTGCGCGTCAGCATATTGATGCCGACGATGCGTTTGGCAACCTCACTCCCGGACTTGTTTGATCGGTAATGATCCTTCCGCAGGTTCACCTACGGAAACCTTGTTACGACTTTTACTTCCTCTAAATCATCAAGTTCGGTCAACTTCGGCCGTGCCAACTGCAGCTCACGAAGGAACCGCGGAAGGTATGCCTCCAGAGACCTCACTAAATAATCCATCGGTAGTAGCGACGGGCGGTGTGTACAAAGGGCAGGGACGTAATCAGCGCTAGCTAATGACTAGCACTTACTAGAAATTCCAGGTTCATGGGGACCGTTGCAGTCCCCAATCCCAACTAAATGAGCATTTGGGTGATTTCCCGTTCCTCTCGGAATGGGGGCGCCTATTGGCGAGAACACGCTGCTGCCCACATTGTAGCACGCGTGCAGCCCAGAACATCTAAGGGCATCACGGACCTGTTATCGCTCACTCTCACCTTGCTAAACACAAGTTGTCCCGCTAAGCAGGGCAAACTAGTGCGACGACCGCCCGCGAAGGCGCCGCCGCCCCGTAACGTCAGGTGCGCCCGGAGGCACACTGCTGACAGCGTTCTAGTTAGCTTGTTTGAGTCGCGTTCGTTATCGGAATTAACCAGACAAATCATTCCACGAACTAAGAACGGCCATGCACCACTACCCTTAAATTTGAGAAAGAGCTCTTAATCTGTCTTACCTCGATAAGTTCGGACCTGGTAAGTTTTCCCGTGTTGAGTCAAATTAAGCCGCAAGCTCCACTTCTTTTTTTTTTTTTTTAAATACAGTGTGTTTAGTTTTATTAATGGTAAACAAAGAAACATTAACATTAATAAACGCAAACACCGCACCAATACCGACAGCATTCCCTGCACGGGTGTGGCTGCCGGTGTTTTTGCACGTTGAGACCTACTATAATGTTAGGAGCCCGTGCTCCTCCTGATCAAACATGACTGTACAAACAAAACATTTATTACTCATCACGACATATAAACACCTAACGCGCCTTTGCTACCAAGCCAATACTAAAAGAGACGCTTCACCAAGACAGTAAGTAAATACTAAAGCACACGCCTGCTCGAGTACGCTCTCGCTCTCGTCCACCAACGCAAGCGACCAAAGGCGTATGCTCCATCAAGCTAGCGTGTGGCTGTCTCGGCCTCCGTTATGGCGGCTTCTTCGTCGGCCGACAGCACTTCGCGATGGCGGTCGGCAACCGCATTGCGGGCATGACGTCTTTGACGTTCTCGTTCGCGCCGGTTTGCACGTCGGCGTTCAAGCTCCTCCTCCGCTGGCGGCTGCCTTCTCCGACGCAGTTGGCCCGAACGCACTGGCCGGATTGTACCGGCCCGCAATTGCCGCCGATACTCCTGCTGACGCTGGTTCCGCCTTAACCGTCGGCGAAGAATTTCTTCAGCTGATGGCGGAGCCAAGTTGCGAGCGGGTCTAGCCGGGCGTTGATTGTTGGCTGCTGCTGGTTGGTTGTTGTCTCCTCCATCGTCATCATCCATCAGCTGGCGCCTCTCCCGCTGCTCCCGACGACGTCTCCGCTGGTAAGCGTTGCGGCTGGCTCGACGGTCAGCTCGCCGTCTCACTTCCGCGTGTCGCAGTGCTTCCGTGTTAGCACCGGAAATGGCAGCATTCTCGGCCGATTGGTCATCCAGCCATCGCTGCTGTAGGAAGGTGCAAACTCGTTTTGCAGCCTGTTCCGCCTGCTGCCAGTTAGCTGGGCTTGCCAGCATCCAGCCTGCCAGCTCCTCCGGTGTTACTACTACGCCGTCGTCTTTCGTCAGGAGCTGCACCCTTATGTCCGCGAACCTCGGGCAGTGGAACATCACGTGTTCTGCTGACTCGATCACGGCTGAGTCGGTGCAGAACGGGCAAGTCGGGGCTGAGATGAACCCCGCAAGCTCCACTTCTTGTGGTGCCCTTCCGTCAATTCCTTTAAGTTTCAACTTTGCAACCATACTTCCCCCGGAACCCGATTTTGGTTTCCCGGAAGCTACTGAGAGCACCGAATGTAGTAGCGTCTCCCAATTGCTGATTGGCATCGTTTACGGTTAGAACTAGGGCGGTATCTAATCGCCTTCGATCCTCTAACTTTCGTTCTTGATTAATGAAAGCATCCATGGCAAACGCTTTCGCTTCAGTTGGTCCTACGACGGTCTACGAATTTCACCTCTCGCGCCGTAATACCAATGCCCCCAACTACTTCTGTTAATCATTACCTCTGGGTCTATACAAAACCAACCAAAAGACTCAGACCGAGGTCATGTTCCATTATTCCATGCAAGATTATTCTCGGCCAACGCCAACCCTGGGCGGGTGTGGACGCTTTTGTACTAGCCTGCTTGAAGCACTCTAATTTGTTCAAGGTAAATGGGAGCTGCCCGGGCACCACGCACCGGCTCGGGACGTGCCCGACCGATCACGAGGTTGACGCCCAGGCACACCATTGTGAGTCGCAGCCGCGAGCTCGCGCACGAACGTATCCGGCGTGTGCCGGGCGCCCGCGGCGGTCGCGTGTCTGGACGGGGAATCAACTTCGAACGTTTTAACCGCAACAACTTTAATATACGCTAGTGGAGCTGGAATTACCGCGGCTGCTGGCACCAGACTTGCCCTCCACTTGATCCTTATTGAAGGATTTATGCTCAATTCATTCCAATTATGGACCATCGTTAGAGAGGTCCATATTGTTATTTCTCGTCACTACCTCCCCGTGCCGGGATTGGGTAATTTACGCGCCTGCTGCCTTCCTTGGATGTGGTAGCCATTTCTCAGGCTCCCTCTCCGGAATCGAACCCTGATTCCCCGTTACCCGTCGCAACCATGGTAGTCCTCTACACTACCATCAATAGTTGATAGGGCAGACATTTGCAAGATCTGTCGTCGGTCAAGCGACCATACGATCGGCATCCTTATCCAGACTTCAACTCAAGCCGCCCGGAGGCGATTGGTTTTACTAATAAGTGCACCAGTTCCACCGCCCGCAAGCGGACAGCGGTCCCGGCATGTTGCATGTATTAGCTCTGGCTTTTCCACAGTTATCCAAGTAACTGATGGGTGGATGATCTTGTGAATTATGGCTGTTGTACTGAGCCTTATGCGGTTTCACATTCATTTATGTTTGTACTTAGACATGCATGGCTTAACCTTTGAGACAAGCGTATATTACTGGTAGGATCAACCAGAATTCGTCTTCGTCAATTGCTTGTTCGATATTTTTTGTCTACCAGGGCACCAGTCCCCGCAGACTCTCTTTCTACGTTCATCAGGTGACACAATCTTTGTTGTGACCACTCTCATTGACCTGCGGCAGTACACCGACTCCACAGCGCCAATAACCACACGAGCAAAGGTTGTTCAGGAGGATGTCAGATTATCGATGTACATCGTACACCAACATTTGACGTACCGAGGCATTACACCCCGCACGCCCCCAACAGGACCAATCAAGGCTCGCATACGACCTGCGACTTACTGCGGCTCCCTGAAGGTCCCCGTAGGACGACCATCACCAGTTAAGGTGTAGTTGACTTGTCAGGGCACGGTAGTCCCCACAAGTCCCCGATTATTCGTGGATATCGTCCTACGATTGTTTCTGACTCCTTTTGCTCCCCGCAGGTCCCCGTAGGACGACCATCACCAGTTAAGGTGTAGTTGACTTGTCAGGGCACGGTAGTCCCCACAAGTCCCCGATTATTCGTGGATATCGTCCTACGAGTTTTTGTGACCCTTGGGTTCCCGGCAGGTCCCCGTAGGACAACCATCACCAGTTAAGGTGTAGTTGACTTGTCAGGGCACGGTGGTCCCCACAAGTCCCCGATTATTCGGAGATATTGTCCTACGAGTTTTAGTGACCCTTTTGTTCCCCGCAGGTCCCCGTAGGACGACCATCACCAGTTAAGGTGTAGTTGACTTGTCAGGGCACGGTAGTCCCCACAAGTCCCCGATTATTCGTGGATATCGTCCTACGAGTTTTTGTGACCCTTGGGTTCCCGAACTTTGCTACGATGGTTCTGCCTCCAGAGGAGACTTATGAACACTTCGTATCATTTCTTACACCGAACCATGGGATCGCGAGATTGCTCCCGGATCCCTAATCACCTTACATTTTCGTTTCGTTTCCGTACACTACGATGAGCTAATTCAATTTGTTTGTTCGTCTGGCGAACGTTTTATTGCGGAATTACCGCGGTACTTCCAGCCGGGTATGGCTGCCGTACGACCTACAGGATAGATCATCGAACCACTTTTCGTGCATATTGTCCGTCGAGGGTATCACCTCGATACCCCCAACAGACCTTTGGACACTTCCTCACTACTCCTTGGAGCAGCAATCAGGGAACCATATAGTAGGAACAGCCGAATATGGAACTCTTTTCGTACTTTGGACACCTCCTATAACTTGTATGGCGACTTCGGGGACCTTCATTTCGTTCTCAGTTGGTACCCCTATTTCGGTCTTTGGACACCTCGTCTTACCCGTATAACTCACTTTAGGTCCACTTATTTGCCTGATATCTCATCGTGAACCCGTTTTTCGTACACCGTACACACCTAGGAACACCACATATGCGTTTCCCTTTCGATCGTGAAGTTTTCAAATTTTTCGATTTTTGGTCCTAGAAATTCATGAACGGTGGGAGACCAAAATTTTTCATAAAAAAAAAATTTTCACCGTTTGACCATAAAAACCTTCTTTTCGTACATACCCCATCATTTCTTCACGTTTTAGGCCATTTCTGAAATTTTCGCTTCGATAGTGTGTCCCCTATAATACAAAATGAACATTTTGCATCTCCCACAAGTGGCCATTTTTTTCCGCCACTGAAGAACACGACCTCGGGAACTCGGACCTAGGACGTGGCCATGTAAGTCATAGGCCACCCCAACTTTTGCAAAATACTGTTTCTTTTCACTTTTCATGATCTAAGGCGCGTTCCGACGGCGTTTTGAACAAATTTATGAGAAAAAAAATTTTGACCCTCGGACCAAAATTTTTTCGTTCGGGGCCCCATGGCCTATGGCCAGTATGGGAACTCGGGATGCCGATATGACAAAATTTGTCAAAAAATCACTAAAAAGTCGCTATGGCCCATTATTTAGAGCTTGTTGAGACCTTTCTAAAACACCTTGGTTGACCCCTGTCCGATAAGTAGTTTTCGAGATATTCGAGAAAATGTGATTTTTTGGGACTTAGAAAATTTTTGACCCGTACCCTAAGAAAAAGTGATTTTTTCATAGGACAATTTTTTCTTCGCAAATACTGTTTGGTTTCACTTTTCATTATTAGAAACGCGTTCCGAAGCCATTTTCATCAAAATCTCGTGAAAAAAAAATTTCACCCCCGGACCAAAAGTTGGCCGTTCGGTGCCCTATGGCCTATGGCCAGTATGGGAACCAAGGATGCCGATATGCGAAAAAGTGTCAAAAAATCACTTGAAAGTCGCTATGGCTCATTAAATAGAGCTTGTAAAGACCTTTCTAAAACACCTTGGTTGACCCCTGTCCGATACGTAGTTTTCGAGATATTCGAGAATATGTGATTTTTTGGGACTTAGAAAATTTTTGACCCGTACCCTAAGAAAAAGTGATTTTTTCATAGGACAATTTTTTCTTCGCAAATACTGTTTGGTTTCACTTTTCATTATTAGAAACGCGTTCCGAAGCCATTTTCATCAAAATCTCGTGAAAAAAAAATTTCACCCCCGGACCAAAAGTTGGCCGTTCGGTGCCCTATGGCCTATGGCCAGTATGGGAACCAAGGATGCCGATATGCGAAAAAGTGTCAAAAAATCACTTGAAAGTCGCTATGGCTCATTAAATAGAGCTTGTAAAGACCTTTCTAAAACACCTTGGTTGACCCCTGTCCGATACGTAGTTTTCGAGATATTCGAGAATAATGTGATTTTTTGGGACTTAGAAAATTTTTGACCCGTACCCTAAGAAAAAGTGATTTTTTCATAGGACAATTTTTTCTTCGCAAATACTGTTTGGTTTCACTTTTCATTATTAGAAACGCGTTCCGAAGCCATTTTCATCAAAATCTCGTGAAAAAAAATTTCACCCCCGGACCAGAAGTTGGCCGTTCGGTGCCCTATGACCTATGGCCAGTATGGGAACCAAGGATGCCGATATGCGAAAAAGTGTCAAAAAATCACTTGAAAGTCGCTATGGCTCATTAAATAGAGCTTGTAAAGACCTTTCTAAAACACCTTGGTTGACCCCTGTCCGATACGTAGTTTTCGAGATATTCG
>NW_023405110.1:87500-90000 GCF_013141755.1 Anopheles stephensi | reverse complement strand
AATTCAATTTGTTTGTTCGTCTGGCGAACGTTTTATTGCGGAATTACCGCGGTACTTCCAGCCGGGTATGGCTGCCGTACGACCTACAGGATAGATCATCGAACCACTTTTCGTGCATATTGTCCGTCGAGGGTATCACCTCGATACCCCCAACAGACCTTTGGACACTTCCTCACTACTCCTTGGAGCAGCAATCAGGGAACCATATAGTAGGAACAGCCGAATATGGAACTCTTTTCGTACTTTGGACACCTCCTATAACTTGTATGGCGACTTCGGGGACCTTCATTTCGTTCTCAGTTGGTACCCCTATTTCGGTCTTTGGACACCTCGTCTTACCCGTATAACTCACTTTAGGTCCACTTATTTGCCTGATATCTCATCGTGAACCCGTTTTTCGTACACCGTACACACCTAGGAACACCACATATGCGTTTCCCTTTCGATCGTGAAGTTTTCAAATTTTTCGATTTTTGGTCCTAGAAATTCATGAACGGTGGGAGACCAAAATTTTTCATAAAAAAAAAATTTTCACCGTTTGACCATAAAAACCTTCTTTTCGTACATACCCCATCATTTCTTCACGTTTTAGGCCATTTCTGAAATTTTCGCTTCGATAGTGTGTCCCCTATAATACAAAATGAACATTTTGCATCTCCCACAAGTGGCCATTTTTTTCCGCCACTGAAGAACACGACCTCGGGAACTCGGACCTAGGACGTGGCCATGTAAGTCATAGGCCACCCCAACTTTTGCAAAATACTGTTTCTTTTCACTTTTCATGATCTAAGGCGCGTTCCGACGGCGTTTTGAACAAATTTATGAGAAAAAAAATTTTGACCCTCGGACCAAAATTTTTTCGTTCGGGGCCCCATGGCCTATGGCCAGTATGGGAACTCGGGATGCCGATATGACAAAATTTGTCAAAAAATCACTAAAAAGTCGCTATGGCCCATTATTTAGAGCTTGTTGAGACCTTTCTAAAACACCTTGGTTGACCCCTGTCCGATAAGTAGTTTTCGAGATATTCGAGAAAATGTGATTTTTTGGGACTTAGAAAATTTTTGACCCGTACCCTAAGAAAAAGTGATTTTTTCATAGGACAATTTTTTCTTCGCAAATACTGTTTGGTTTCACTTTTCATTATTAGAAACGCGTTCCGAAGCCATTTTCATCAAAATCTCGTGAAAAAAAAATTTCACCCCCGGACCAAAAGTTGGCCGTTCGGTGCCCTATGGCCTATGGCCAGTATGGGAACCAAGGATGCCGATATGCGAAAAAGTGTCAAAAAATCACTTGAAAGTCGCTATGGCTCATTAAATAGAGCTTGTAAAGACCTTTCTAAAACACCTTGGTTGACCCCTGTCCGATACGTAGTTTTCGAGATATTCGAGAATATGTGATTTTTTGGGACTTAGAAAATTTTTGACCCGTACCCTAAGAAAAAGTGATTTTTTCATAGGACAATTTTTTCTTCGCAAATACTGTTTGGTTTCACTTTTCATTATTAGAAACGCGTTCCGAAGCCATTTTCATCAAAATCTCGTGAAAAAAAAATTTCACCCCCGGACCAAAAGTTGGCCGTTCGGTGCCCTATGGCCTATGGCCAGTATGGGAACCAAGGATGCCGATATGCGAAAAAGTGTCAAAAAATCACTTGAAAGTCGCTATGGCTCATTAAATAGAGCTTGTAAAGACCTTTCTAAAACACCTTGGTTGACCCCTGTCCGATACGTAGTTTTCGAGATATTCGAGAATAATGTGATTTTTTGGGACTTAGAAAATTTTTGACCCGTACCCTAAGAAAAAGTGATTTTTTCATAGGACAATTTTTTCTTCGCAAATACTGTTTGGTTTCACTTTTCATTATTAGAAACGCGTTCCGAAGCCATTTTCATCAAAATCTCGTGAAAAAAAAATTTCACCCCCGGACCAAAAGTTGGCCGTTCGGTGCCCTATGGCCTATGGCCAGTATGGGAACCAAGGATGCCGATATGCGAAAAAGTGTCAAAAAATCACTTGAAAGTCGCTATGGCTCATTAAATAGAGCTTGTAAAGACCTTTCTAAAACACCTTGGTTGACCCCTGTCCGATAAGTAGTTTTCGAGATATTCGAGAATAAGTGATTTTTTGGGACTTAGAAAATTTTCGACCATGACATATATGAAAAGTGAATTTTTCATAGGACCAAAAAGTTTGTCCAAATAGGGTTTTGGTTCACTTTTTATGGTCAGATAAGTGATCCGATGCTATTTTCATGATCATTAGAGGGATTTCACGCTGTGACCAAAAATTTTCATACTTCATACTTGTCCCGGTGCCGTATATGGGAGGACCGGGGGAACATGTCTTCGTAAGTCGTGATGTTCAGTGACGGATTTCTGGGACTTAGAAAAAAAATGTGCTCTCAGGCACATTATATGTTTCATACACACATGATTTTCATTGTTCATACTTGTCCCGGTGCCGTATATGGGAGGACCGGGGGAACATGTCTTCG
>NW_023405110.1:75000-80000 GCF_013141755.1 Anopheles stephensi | reverse complement strand
TTTTTCCTATACTAACGATGAGTATGTACGCACACACACATGCACACACATAAGTCACGCTAACACTTTGACGCTTACGGTGGGACAGAACAAACATCCGCACAAAACGTAAACGAACAAGACGGACCTAACTCTCACCGTGCACGCGCACGCTCTCTCTCCTACTGCTGGTCGGGTACGAACATCCGCACAAAGCGGACGACGCAAAATGCCGAACGTACCCGAACCGAGCGCACGCGCGCTCTCTCTCGCCCGACTGTGCTAGAACGAACGACCGCACAAAGCGGAGACGGCAAAATGCCGGTCTCGCCCGGTCGTGTTTTCGCACGCTCGCTGACTGGCCGATCGTTTCGGCCGTAACCGCTCCCACTCAACGCGTAGACGTGTTGGTGGTCGCGATGGCGGCTTCTACGTCGGCCGACATTAAGCCGCGATGGCGATCCTGTCGCTCGTGGCGGCGTTGGCGTTCTCGCGCGCGCCTGTTGGCCCGTCGTCGGGCTAGCTCCTCCTCCGTCGGCGGTGCTCTGCTTCGGCGAGTTCGGCCCGAACGCAATGGCGGCAATGTACCCGCGCGTAATTGGGCGCGGTATTCCCGCTGCCGTTGGTTCCGCCTTAGCCGACGACGAAGTAACACTTCGGCCGATGGCGGAACCCGTTCGGGCCGAACTGGGCGTTGACTCTCCTGCTGCTGATTGGACGGGTGCTGTTGTTGGTCCATGTCCATCTCCCCGATGGCGGATGTCTGCCGTTGCCGGCGTCTTCGCCGTTGGCCAGCGTTTCTGGCTTCACGGCGGACCTGTTGCCGAACGCGTTCCGCCAGCTCATTGGCGGAAACGATCCCGCCAGCGATGGCCGCGTTTTCGGCAACCTGCTGCTCCAGCCACCTTTGTTGTAGGAAGCTGCAGATCCGCCGTGCTGCCGTGGCCGTTCGCTGCCAAGCCTCCGGGCTCGACAGCAGAAAACGCTCCAGCTCATCGGGGGAAATGACGACGCCGTCCGCGTCCGTCAGGAACTGCACTCTTATGTCGGCGAACCTCGGACAGTGGAACACCACGTGCTCTGCCGACTCCACGGTGTTGTCGGCGCAGAAGGGGCAGGTCGGGGCAGAGGTGAAACCCATAGCATGTAGGTACTCCCGGAAGAAGCCATGTCCGGAGAGTACCTGGCTAAGGAAGAAATCAACCTCGCCGTGCTTCCTACCTACCCAGCCGGCAATATCCGGCAGCACGCGGTGAGCCCATCGTAGGAACCTGCTCGCGGTCGGATGAGCGGCATCCTGGTCCCACGATGTCTGCCACTGTCTTATGGTTGCCGAGTGCTCCAGCCGCTTGATGACCTCCTTGTCTATCAGCACCCGCCTCTGCAACGCCCGTTGATGCCTGGTATAGCACCGCGCGATCTCGTCCACCTGCAGGTGTAGCGGGACCAGTCCAGCCAGCACTACCGCCGTGTCGTAGCCGACGGTACGGAAGGTCCTGGCGACACCTTTCGCCAAAGGTCGCTGCAGCTGCTCCAGTTTCCGCCTGCACCACTGGAACTTCACCGCCTCCGCCCAGATGGGTGCCGCGTATCGCACAACCGAGTCCGCCACTGCTGCCAGCAGCCGACGTTTAGCCATCCTCGGTCCGGCGTGGTTGGACATCACGCCGGTGGCCAGCTTCACCACACGGAGTGCCTTTGCGGTGGCCTTCTCGACGTGTGGCTTCCACGAGAGGTGGTCGTGAAGCATGACCCCGAGGTAGCGTATCGCCGGCTTCGAGCGGACCTCGACGCCGTTGATCACTACGGGCACCGCTGGATGGCCCCGACGCAGACTGGAGATGAGGACGATCTCCGTCTTTTCCGGGGCCAGCTGCAACCGATGTTGCTCCATCCAGGCGGAAATCGCTGCCACAGCTTCCTCCGCTACACCTGCCGCCTCCTCCGGTGTACACCCCTTGGCGAGTACTGCCAGGTCGTCCGCAAAGCCGATGACGGATGCACCTTCCGGCAGCTGCACTCCGAACACGCCGTCGTACAGGATATTCCACAGGGTGGGGCCCAGAATGGACCCCTGCGGAACACCTGCCGTTACTCGGCGTGTTACCGGACCGGAGCTGGTATCATACGTCAGCTCACGGTCGGAGAAGTACTCCTGCAGGATGCTGCGCAGTCCTGAGGGCACTCCTTTGGTCTGCAGCGCCAGTGCTATGGCCTGCCAGTCTGCGGAATTGAAGGCGTTACGGACGTCCAGAGCAACGACAAGCAGGCAGCGCTTGTCGCGTCTATTCGTTCGCCCGAAACTCATCGCAGATCTGGCGGCCTCCATCACCAGCCCAACCGCCTGAAGTGTCGACCGACCACGCCGAAAGCCGAACTGGTATTCGGAGAGGAGCGGCTCCGTCGGCATCTCGATGTGGTCGTTCAGGCGGTTCAGCAGTACTCGCTCGTACACCTTGCCGGGCGTGTCCAGCAACATCACCGGTCTCACCGATGACGGCTCGCCCGGGGGTTTTCCCGGTTTGGGAAGCAGCACCAGCTTCGCCTTCCTCCATTGCCGCGGGAAGCGGCCAGCATCCATCTGCTCCTGGAGGAGCCTCGCGAACGTCGTCGGATGCGCCCGGATGGCAGCCGAAAGGGCAGCGTTCGGCAGTCCATCCAGACCGGGCGCCTTCCGAGGGTTCAGGCCAGCTGCGATGTCGAGCAACTCCTGCTCCGTCACTGGCCTGATGTCGACGCCGTCCGATTCGATGGTAGGCCAGGCAACAGGGGGGTGGTTCGGGCACAGCGCGTCCACAATGCGCTGCAGAACGGCCGGATCGCGTTCTTGTGCGACGCGGCTCCCTCCGAGCCGTCGCAGGAGCTCCCCCTGCCACCTACCCGTCTCATCATCCTCCAGGTGTTGCAGAAACTCGTTGTAACGGTCCCGCTTGCTAGCCCGGATCTCAGCTGTCAGCAGCTGGCGGGCCTCCTGGTGCCGTGCAGAAGCTGTTCTGCGGGCTGCCGTGTCGCTAGTCGGTACCCTGCTGTACCGTTCCCAAGCCAGGCGGCAGTTCTCCCGTAGCCGGCCGATTTCTGGTGTCCACCAGTACGCCGGACGTCCTGTGTGGCCGACTGACGGGGAAACCTCCGCCATGATCTCGCTGCACGCCCGGCTCAGGGTTCGGGTCAGGCCCTCAGGGTCCGTGGCCTCCTCCACGAAGTTGGCTGCCCGCAACGCGATGTCGAACAGCTCCCGGCTAAACTCCTTTGCCCGCCAGCGTCTGCCCGCTGCTCTCACTGCTGGTGCTGCTTCTGCTCCCGTAGAGTTGCGGCTCGTTGCCGCCGGCCTTTCCCCCACCTCGAAGCGGATGTACCGGTGGTCGCTGAATGAGTAAGTTCCCAGCATCCTCCATTGCCTGTCGGGGTCCCCGACGAGGTCCTGCCTGCTGATGGAAGTACTGGCGAAGGCGACGTCCACAATGCTCGGGCGAGCGACGCCGTTCCCGAGGAAGGTGGCTTCCCTCCCCAGGTTCAGGACATCGAGCCCGAGACCCTCCGCCAGCTGTAGCAGTTCCTCGCCCTTCGCGTTGGTCCTGCTGCTGCCCCAGGCGCTATGCCAGGCGTTGAAGTCGCCGGCAAGCAACACTCGGGGGCGTCCTGAGGCGAGCACCTCAATGCGTTGCAGCATCTCGACAAACTGGGGAACCCCGATGCTTGGCGACGCGTAACACGCTATGATCGTGACGCCTGCCACGTCCGCCGCCACGATGCCGGGAAAACTCGAGCTCCAGATCCGCTGAACCGGGTGGGAGTATCCGCTCGCGACAATGGCCACCAGCCTGTCGCGGTCCACCACCCAGTTTGCGTTCCCGTCCGGAACCGAACTCAGCTCGCACACCACCATAACGTCCACCCGCTCCGTCCGCATTGTGTGGAGAGCCAGGTCCTGCGCACTCCGACTCCTGTTGGTGTTAACCTGCAGGACCTGGAGGTGGCTCCCCACAGACATGCTTAGCGGCGGGGGGAAAGGTTAGCTCCCCTGCAGCCGTGCGCTGCAATTCGATGTGGTCCTCCACACCGAATGCAGCTAACCGCACTGCTGCAGCTGGCCGCCCGATGGCCAGGAGCTCCGCATCTGATGCAGCAGTTGCTGCGATCGGGCCCGACGCAGTCCGCTGCCATGTGGCCCCTTTCCAGGCACCGGAAGCAACGGCGCTTTGCCGCCTCCAGCCTGGGGGCCTCCTCCAGCCGACACGAGGAGTAGTCTATAATAAGGCGATCTTTTTGGAGCAGGGCTTCCGCTTCCACTCGCGGTAGCCGCACGCGGGCCCGCTTTGTGGCATCTGCCCGCTCCCAGATGCGAAGCGAGGCCACCGCTGGCTCCTTGGCGAGTGCCGCCTTCAACGCCTCCCTGATCGTCTCCTCCTCCGTGAGGTTGTCGACGTTTTTCAGAACAACCTCCGCCATCTCCGTCAGGACCCTGGCGGATCCCAGCTCTCCCAGCGTGGACTGAATGCGGCTGCACAGCGCCGCCGAGTCCATGTCCCGTGCCAGCTCCATCCGAAGGTTCCCCTTCGGTGTCCGCTTGCCGATACGGATGCAGTGCTGGACATCCTCCAGGGCCGGGCTCGTCCGGATGGGTCGGTACATCTCGGCGAAGGAGACCCCCGGTGCTGGAACCACCAGAATGGCGTCTGGTCGTCGCCTTTTCGTCCGCCGGTTTGCCTGTGCGGGGCGTTGGCTCTTGGTTGCTGGTTGCGGCCGCTGCCGCTGCTGAGGTGCAGCTGAAGGCTGGGCCTTTTGCCGCTTCCCCACAACCTGCCAACCACCTACCAGGGCGTCACGGTAGGATTGCTGCTGCTGCCGCCTGGTTTCCGATGCCGGAAAGTCGTACGGCTGTTGCAGGGGCTGGGACCGCTGCCCGTGCCCGCTCCTCGCCCTCATCTGCTTCTCTTCCTCCTGGATCTCACGGCGCAGCTGCTCCTGCAGTTCCAGCATGCGATGCTGGGCAGGACCCTGCGACTGGCGTGCCTCGGCTC
>NW_023405110.1:45000-67500 GCF_013141755.1 Anopheles stephensi | reverse complement strand
ACGGTCCCGACAAGGATGCGGATCCGAGCACGCCATGCTGCGACAGCCTACCCCCCTATGATGGGGTCAGGACGGTCAGTTTGGTTAGAGTGTTGAGATAACTTGGTAGGCACTCAAGGATGTGTGCATCGGTCGGGTTGAGTCGTCCGATGCGCCATATGCGTTCAACGTGTCGATGTTCATGTGTCCTGCAGTTCACATTCTGACGCGCATTTAGCTGCGGTCTTCATCGATCCATGAGCCGAGTGATCCCCTGCCTAGGGTTTAACGTACACACCGAACTAGTTGATGAATGGAACCGAAGTCCATCCATCCATTATACACATACCAACACACAACTCTGGTTCCCTAGTACCACACTGCAGGCGCCCACGGCCCCGACGGATGCGGAGCCGAGCACGCCAAAGTGCGACTGTCGATCACCCCGTTGTGACACGACAATCAGTCAGTGTATAAGGTACCCGGTACTACCAAAGTGTGCATCTTTACTGACCTTCGCCGAGGCAGTGGTATGTGTATCCCTTTGAAAGAGTTGCTTTCGCTCAACTCTACCAAGTGTGCTACACCATCTTGTGGTTGTAGCGTGCGCGTCAGCATATTGTGCCGACGATGCGTTTGGCAACCTCACTCCCGGACTTGTTTGATCGGTAATGATATGTCCATTATACACAAACCAACACACAACTCTGATTCCCTAGTACCACACTGCAGGCGCCCACGGCCCCGACGGATGCGGAGCCGAGCACGCCAAAGTGCGACTGTCGATCACCCCTTTGTGACACGACAATCAGTCAGTGTATAAGGTACCCGGTACTGCCAAAGTGTGCGTCTTTACTGACCTGCGCCGAGGCAGTGGTATGTGTATCCCTTTGAAAGAGTTGCTTTCGCTCAACTCTACCAAGTGTGCTACACCATCTTGTGGTTGTAGCGTGCGCGTCAGCATGTGATGCCGACGATGCGTTTGGCAACCTCACTCCCGGACTTGTTTGATCGGTAATGATCCTTCCGCAGGTTCACCTACGGAAACCTTGTTACGACTTTTACTTCCTCTAAATCATCAAGTTCGGTCAACTTCGGCCGTGCCAACTGCAGCTCACGAAGGAACCGCGGAAGGTATGCCTCCAGAGACCTCACTAAATAATCCATCGGTAGTAGCGACGGGCGGTGTGTACAAAGGGCAGGGACGTAATCAGCGCTAGCTAATGACTAGCACTTACTAGAAATTCCAGGTTCATGGGGACCGTTGCAGTCCCCAATCCCAACTAAATGAGCATTTGGGTGATTTCCCGTTCCTCTCGGAATGGGGGCGCCTATTGGCGAGAACACGCTGCTGCCCACATTGTAGCACGCGTGCAGCCCAGAACATCTAAGGGCATCACGGACCTGTTATCGCTCACTCTCACCTTGCTAAACACAAGTTGTCCCGCTAAGCAGGGCAAACTAGTGCGA
This sequence comes from Anopheles stephensi, assembly GCF_013141755.1. Lineage (NCBI taxonomy): Eukaryota > Metazoa > Arthropoda > Insecta > Diptera > Culicidae > Anopheles > Anopheles stephensi. The sequence goes on along the minus strand of NW_023405110.1, from coordinate 66,051 downwards.
CGACCGCCCGCGAAGGCGCCGCCGCCCCGTAACGTCAGGTGCGCCCGGAGGCACACTGCTGACAGCGTTCTAGTTAGCTTGTTTGAGTCGCGTTCGTTATCGGAATTAACCAGACAAATCATTCCACGAACTAAGAACGGCCATGCACCACTACCCTTAAATTTGAGAAAGAGCTCTTAATCTGTCTTACCTCGATAAGTTCGGACCTGGTAAGTTTTCCCGTGTTGAGTCAAATTAAGCCGCAAGCTCCACTTCTTTTTTTTTTTTTTAAATTGCATTCGTTTATTCATTTTAATTTATAAATGTTTTGCCGCGTTACTTATTTATAAACAATAAACGATACAGAAACACGCATGAACAATTATAAAACGAATAAACCTCTCCATTGCCGGCGGCCTTCCCGACGGAGGCGTAGCCACCGGCTGCAATGGCGTCCCTGACTACATTTAGTAAGGGCACGCGCCCCGCCTAGCTATTCGTAAACGCAACATTAAAAAATGAAGGACTTACGTTTACACACCTAACATTAACGAAGCGGGCGTGCCCGCGGTTCGTCGAGTCTCCATTTTTCCTAATACTAACGATGAGTATGTACGCACACACACATGCACACACATAATCACGCTAACACTTTGACGCTTACGGTGGGACAGAACAAACATCCGCACAAAACGTAAACGAACAAGACGGACCTAACTCTCACCGTGCACGCGCACGCTCTCTCTCCCACTGCTGGTCGGGTACGAACATCCGCACAAAGCGGACGACGCAAAATGCCGAACGTACCCGAACCGAGCGCACGCGCGCTCTCTCTCGCCCGACTGTGCTAGAACGAACGACCGCACAAAGCGGAGACGGCAAAATGCCGGTCTCGCCCGGTCGTGTTTTCGCACGCTCGCTGACTGGCCGATCGTTTCGGCCGTAACCGCTCCCACTCAACGCGTAGACGTGTTGGTGGTCGCGATGGCGGCTTCTACGTCGGCCGACATTAAGCCGCGATGGCGATCCTGTCGCTCGTGGCGGCGTTGGCGTTCTCGCGCGCGCCTGTTGGCCCGTCGTCGGGCTAGCTCCTCCTCCGTCGGCGGTGCTCTACTTCGACGAGTTCGGCCCGAACGCAATGGCGGCAATGTACCCGCGCGTAATTGGGCGCGGTATTCCCGCTGCCGTTGGTTCCGCCTTAGCCGACGACGAAGTAACACTTCGGCCGATGGCGGAACCCGTTCGGGCCGAACTGGGCGTTGACTCTCCTGCTGCTGATTGGACGGGTGCTGTTGTTGGTCCATGTCCATCTCCCCGATGGCGGATGTCTGCCGTTGCCGGCGTCTTCGCCGTTGGCCAGCGTTTCTGGCTTCACGGCGGACCTGTTGCCGAACGCGTTCCGCCAGCTCATTGGCGGAAACGATCCCGCCAGCGATGGCCGCGTTTTCGGCAACCTGCTGCTCCAGCCACCTTTGTTGTAGGAAGCTGCAGATCCGCCGTGCTGCCGTGGCCGTTCGCTGCCAAGCCTCCGGGCTCGACAGCAGAAAACGCTCCAGCTCATCGGGGGAAATGACGACGCCGTCCGCGTCCGTCAGGAACTGCACTCTTATGTCGGCGAACCTCGGACAGTGGAACACCACGTGCTCTGCCGACTCCACGGTGTTGTCGGCGCAGAAGGGGCAGGTCGGGGCAGAGGTGAAACCCATAGCATGTAGGTACTCCCGGAAGAAGCCATGTCCGGAGAGTACCTGGCTAAGAAAGAAATCAACCTCGCCGTGCTTCCTACCTACCCAGCCGGCAATATCCGGCAGCACGCGGTGAGCCCATCGTAGGAACCTGCTCGCGGTCGGATGAGCGGCATCCTGGTCCCACGATGTCTGCCACTGTCCTTATGGTCGCCGAGTGCTCCAGCCGCTTGATGACCTCCTTGTCTATCAGCACCCGCCTCTGCAACGCCCGTTGATGCCTGGTATAGCACCGCGCGATCTCGTCCACCTGCAGGTGTAGCGGGACCAGTCCAGCCAGCACTACCGCCGTGTCGTAGCCGACGGTACGGAAGGTCCTGGCGACACCTTTCGCCAAAGGTCGCTGCAGCTGCTCCAGTTTCCGCCTGCACCACTGGAACTTCACCGCCTCCGCCCAGATGGGTGCCGCGTATCGCACAACCGAGTCCGCCACTGCTGCCAGCAGCCGACGTTTAGCCATCCTCGGTCCGGCGTGGTTGGACATCACGCCGGTGGCCAGCTTCACCACACGGAGTGCCTTTGCGGTGGCCTTCTCGACGTGTGGCTTCCACGAGAGGTGGTCGTGAAGCATGACCCCGAGGTAGCGTATCGCCGGCTTCGAGCGGACCTCGACGCCGTTGATCACTACGGGCACCGCTGGATGGCCCCGACGCAGACTGGAGATGAGGACGATCTCCGTCTTTTCCGGGGCCAGCTGCAACCGATGTTGCTCCATCCAGGCGGAAATCGCTGCCACAGCTTCCTCCGCTACACCTGCCGCCTCCTCCGGTGTACACCCCTTGGCGAGTACTGCCAGGTCGTCCGCAAAGCCGATGACGGATGCACCTTCCGGCAGCTGCACTCCGAACACGCCGTCGTACAGGATATTCCACAGGGTGGGGCCCAGAATGGACCCCTGCGGAACACCTGCCGTTACTCGGCGTGTTACCGGACCGGAGCTGGTATCATACGTCAGCTCACGGTCGGAGAAGTACTCCTGCAGGATGCTGCGCAGTCCTGAGGGCACTCCTTTGGTCTGCAGCGCCAGTGCTATGGCCTGCCAGTCTGCGGAATTGAAGGCGTTACGGACGTCCAGAGCAACGACAAGCAGGCAGCGCTTGTCGCGTCTATTCGTTCGCCCGAAACTCATCGCAGATCTGGCAGCCTCCATCACCAGCCCAACCGCCTGAAGTGTCGACCGACCACGCCGAAAGCCGAACTGGTATTCGGAGAGGAGCGGCTCCGTCGGCATCTCGATGTGGTCGTTCAGGCGGTTCAGCAGTACTCGCTCGTACACCTTGCCGGGCGTGTCCAGCAACATCACCGGTCTCACCGATGACGGCTCGCCCGGGGGTTTTCCCGGTTTGGGAAGCAGCACCAGCTTCGCCTTCCTCCATTGCCGCGGGAAGCGGCCAGCATCCATCTGCTCCTGGAGGAGCCTCGCGAACGTCGTCGGATGCGCCCGGATGGCAGCCGAAAGGGCAGCGTTCGGCAGTCCATCCAGACCGGGCGCCTTCCGAGGGTTCAGGCCAGCTGCGATGTCGAGCAACTCCTGCTCCGTCACTGGCCTGATGTCGACGCCGTCCGATTCGATGGTAGGCCAGGCAACAGGGGGGTGGTTCGGGCACAGCGCGTCCACAATGCGCTGCAGAACGGCCGGATCGCGTTCTTGTGCGACGCGGCTCCCTCCGAGCCGTCGCAGGAGCTCCCCCTGCCACCTACCCGTCTCATCATCCTCCAGGTGTTGCAGAAACTCATTGTAACGGTCCCGCTTGCTAGCCCGGATCTCAGCTGTCAGCAGCTGGCGGGCCTCCTGGTGCCGTGCAGAAGCTGTTCTGCGGGCTGCCGTGTCGCTAGTCGGTACCCTGCTGTACCGTTCCCAAGCCAGGCGGCAGTTCTCCCGTAGCCGGCCGATTTCTGGTGTCCACCAGTACGCCGGACGTCCTGTGTGGCCGACTGACGGGGAAACCTCCGCCATGATCTCGCTGCACGCCCGGCTCAGGGTTCGGGTCAGGCCCTCAGGGTCCGTGGCCTCCTCCACGAAGTTGGCTGCCCGCAACGCGATGTCGAACAGCTCCCGGCTAAACTCCTTTGCCCGCCAGCGTCTGCCCGCTGCTCTCACTGCTGGTGCTGCTTCTGCTCCCGTAGAGTTGCGGCTCGTTGCCGCCGGCCTTTCCCCCACCTCGAAGCGGATGTACCGGTGGTCGCTGAATGAGTAAGTTCCCAGCATCCTCCATTGCCTGTCGGGGTCCCCGACGAGGTCCTGCCTGCTGATGGAAGTACTGGCGAAGGCGACGTCCACAATGCTCGGGCGAGCGACGCCGTTCCCGAGGAAGGTGGCTTCCCTCCCCAGGTTCAGGACGTCGAGCCCGAGACCCTCCGCCAGCTGTAGCAGTTCCTCGCCCTTCGCGTTGGTCCTGCTGCTGCCCCAGGCGCTATGCCAGGCGTTGAAGTCGCCGGCAAGCAACACTCGGGGGCGTCCTGAGGCGAGCACCTCAATGCGTTGCAGCATCTCGACAAACTGGGGAACCCCGATGCTTGGCGACGCGTAACACGCTATGATCGTGACGCCTGCCACGTCCGCCGCCACGATGCCGGGAAAACTCGAGCTCCAGATCCGCTGAACCGGGTGGGAGTATCCGCTCGCGACAATGGCCACCAGCCTGTCGCGGTCCACCACCCAGTTTGCGTTCCCGTCCGGAACCGAACTCAGCTCGCACACCACCATAACGTCCACCCGCTCCGTCCGCATTGTGTGGAGAGCCAGGTCCTGCGCACTCCGACTCCTGTTGGTGTTAACCTGCAGGACCTGGAGGTGGCTCCCCACAGACATGCTTAGCGGCGGGGGGGAAGGTTAGCTCCCCTGCAGCCGTGCGCTGCAATTCGATGTGGTCCTCCACACCGAATGCAGCTAACCGCACTGCTGCAGCTGGCCGCCCGATGGCCAGGAGCTCCGCATCTGATGCAGCAGTTGCTGCGATCGGGCCCGACGCAGTCCGCTGCCATGTGGCCCCTTTCCAGGCACCGGAAGCAACGGCGCTTTGCCGCCTCCAGCCTGGGGGCCTCCTCCAGCCGACACGAGGAGTAGTCTATAATAAGGCGATCTTTTTGGAGCAGGGCTTCCGCTTCCACTCGCGGTAGCCGCACGCGGGCCCGCTTTGTGGCATCTGCCCGCTCCCAGATGCGAAGCGAGGCCACCGCTGGCTCCTTGGCGAGTGCCGCCTTCAACGCCTCCCTGATCGTCTCCTCCTCCGTGAGGTTGTCAACGTTTTTCAACACAACCTCCGCCATCTCCGTCAGGACCCTGGCGGATCCCAGCTCTCCCAGCGTGGACTGAATGCGGCTGCACAGCGCCGCCGAGTCCATGTCCCGTGCCAGCTCCATCCGAAGGTTCCCCTTCGGTGTCCGCTTGCCGATACGGATGCAGTGCTGGACATCCTCCAGGGCCGGGCTCGTCCGGATGGGTCGGTACATCTCGGCGAAGGAGACCCCCGGTGCTGGACCACCAGAATGGCGTCTGGTCGTCGCCTTTTCGTCCGCCGGTTTGCCTGTGCGGGGCGTTGGCTCTTGGTTGCTGGTTGCGGCCGCTGCCGCTGCTGAGGTGCAGCTGAAGGCTGGGCCTTTTGCCGCTTCCCCACAACCTGCCAACCACCTACCAGGGCGTCACGGTAGGATTGCTGCTGCTGCCGCCTGGTTTCCGATGCCGGAAAGTCGTACGGCTGTTGCAGGGGCTGGGACCGCTGCCCGTGCCCGCTCCTCGCCCTCATCTGCTTCTCTTCCTCCTGGATCTCACGGCGCAGCTGCTCCTGCAGTTCCAGCATGCGATGCTGGGCAGGACCCTGCGACTGGCGTGCCTCGGCTCTCTCCCTCTGCTGAGAGCGCCTGAGTGTCCTTTTGCTGGGCTGCAACTTGGAAGAGGCTTGGTTTCCCAAGCGCACGCCAGTCGCTGAATTCTCCAGCTGCACAACGGTTCGCACCCCCGTTCGATATATATCGAGCTCCGCACGGAGCCTCGAATTCTCCTCCTGGCTCTTTCGGTAAAGAGCGGTAAGCTCCTCGAGCTTCTCCAACACCCGCTCGTACTGCCGCGCATGTCTGTCCGACACTTCTGCCGTCGGGAAGCTGGTCGGCTCCGATGCGGCTGGTGCCAGCATCTCAGGAGACATAGACCTCCTCGGCGACGGCGTCGGGGCGGGGGCGGTACGCTTCCGCGCTCCCTCGTCCGGCTCTTCCAACGGTGTTCTCGGGGCTGGCTTGGGTGCCCCCTGAGAGCTCCGTAGTGACGACATCGTCCCTGGCGACAATTCCAGGGGTGTCACCACTACGCGCGGAGAAAGTCTCCTTTTCTTTGTCTTGATGATTTCGGGGACCACCTCCACCGAATCATCGCTCTCTACTCCCGACATTATGCTGCTGCACGGTTCGTCGCTTTGTCCAGCGTTAAAGTCACTGGACACGTGCGCCTGGCCGGTATGCAGCCCGCATTTGATTATAGCACGCTTGTTTGTGCGGAGCTTTTGGTTTGTGTCTCCGGAGAAACTTCCGCTAGTGCCCCATAGAGGGCGCTGGTGGCACTAGGGGGGAATTCTCCCAGGACAACAACCGGGATGACCGATGGTGTGCCCACTGTCCAGACGTCAAACCACGGCACGTCACCCTACGCACGCACTCACCGACACAGCCAAGCCCTTACGTGCTAAGTTCACGTGCCCTTAGCACGTGGTATCTGCTTGCTGGTCAACGCACTTTTCCGCACTGTTTTTCACTGAATGTTTCTTCCCTCGTTAGGGGGTAATGTTTTATCACTGTTCCGCTCCTGTCCGTAACAAAATACGCTGCACAGCGGCTGCGGGCTCCCCTTCAACCGCACCGAAAGGGAGCGCTACGCTCGCACGCACTAACGGAACCACACACGCACCCTTCGTGGCCACACGCACCGGTGCACGACGCAATGTTTGTGTGCCAAAATCGACGTTTTTCCACTGTTTTTCACCAAAACTTCACGGTGTTTGCGCAAAATATGTGTTCGTACACCACTCTAACAAATTTGCACCACCACTTTGTAAGTTTTTTAAACGAAAAACACTATATCATAAGGAGCTCACGGAAAGCGTCCGCTTGCTTCCTTTGACAGCTCGCCTCTGCAAGCTCCACTTCTTGTGGTGCCCTTCCGTCAATTCCTTTAAGTTTCAACTTTGCAACCATACTTCCCCCGGAACCCGATTTTGGTTTCCCGGAAGCTACTGAGAGCACCGAATGTAGTAGCGTCTCCCAATTGCTGATTGGCATCGTTTACGGTTAGAACTAGGGCGGTATCTAATCGCCTTCGATCCTCTAACTTTCGTTCTTGATTAATGAAAGCATCCATGGCAAACGCTTTCGCTTCAGTTGGTCCTACGACGGTCTACGAATTTCACCTCTCGCGCCGTAATACCAATGCCCCCAACTACTTCTGTTAATCATTACCTCTGGGTCTATACAAAACCAACCAAAAGACTCAGACCGAGGTCATGTTCCATTATTCCATGCAAGATTATTCTCGGCCAACGCCAACCCTGGGCGGGTGTGGACGCTTTTGTACTAGCCTGCTTGAAGCACTCTAATTTGTTCAAGGTAAATGGGAGCTGCCCGGGCACCACGCACCGGCTCGGGACGTGCCCGACCGATCACGAGGTTGACGCCCAGGCACACCATTGTGAGTCGCAGCCGCGAGCTCGCGCACGAACGTATCCGGCGTGTGCCGGGCGCCCGCGGCGGTCGCGTGTCTGGACGGGGAATCAACTTCGAACGTTTTAACCGCAACAACTTTAATATACGCTAGTGGAGCTGGAATTACCGCGGCTGCTGGCACCAGACTTGCCCTCCACTTGATCCTTATTGAAGGATTTATGCTCAATTCATTCCAATTATGGACCATCGTTAGAGAGGTCCATATTGTTATTTCTCGTCACTACCTCCCCGTGCCGGGATTGGGTAATTTACGCGCCTGCTGCCTTCCTTGGATGTGGTAGCCATTTCTCAGGCTCCCTCTCCGGAATCGAACCCTGATTCCCCGTTACCCGTCGCAACCATGGTAGTCCTCTACACTACCATCAATAGTTGATAGGGCAGACATTTGCAAGATCTGTCGTCGGTCAAGCGACCATACGATCGGCATCCTTATCCAGACTTCAACTCAAGCCGCCCGGAGGCGATTGGTTTTACTAATAAGTGCACCAGTTCCACCGCCCGCAAGCGGACAGCGGTCCCGGCATGTTGCATGTATTAGCTCTGGCTTTTCCACAGTTATCCAAGTAACTGAAGGGTGGATGATCTTGTGAATTATGGCTGTTGTACTGAGCCTTATGCGGTTTCACATTCATTTATGTTTGTACTTAGACATGCATGGCTTAACCTTTGAGACAAGCGTATATTACTGGTAGGATCAACCAGAATTCGTCTTCGTCAATTGCTTGTTCGATATTTTTTGTCTACCAGGGCACCAGTCCCCGCAGACTCTCTTTCTACGTTCATCAGGTGACACAATCTTTGTTGTGACCACTCTCATTGACCTGCGGCAGTACACCGACTCCACAGCGCCAATAACCACACGAGCAAAGGTTGTTCAGGAGGATGTCAGATTATCGATGTACATCGTACACCAACATTTGACGTACCGAGGCATTACACCCCGCACGCCCCCAACAGGACCTATCAAGGCTCGCATACGACCTGCGACTTACTGCGGCTCCCTGAAGGTCCCCGTAGGACGACCATCACCAGTTAAGGTGTAGTTGACTTGTCAGGGCACGGTAGTCCCCACAAGTCCCCGATTATTCGTGGATATCGTCCTACGATTGTTTCTGACTCCTTTTGCTCCCCGCAGGTCCCCGTAGGACGACCATCACCAGTTAAGGTGTAGTTGACTTGTCAGGGCACGGTAGTCCCCACAAGTCCCCGATTATTCGTGGATATCGTCCTACGAGTTTTTGTGACCCTTGGGTTCCCGGCAGGTCCCCGTAGGACAACCATCACCAGTTAAGGTGTAGTTGACTTGTCAGGGCACGGTGGTCCCCACAAGTCCCCGATTATTCGGAGATATTGTCCTACGAGTTTTTGTGACCCTTTTGTTCCCCGCAGGTCCCCGTAGGACGACCATCACCAGTTAAGGTGTAGTTGACTTGTCAGGGCACGGTAGTCCCCACAAGTCCCCGATTATTCGTGGATATCGTCCTACGAGTTTTTGTGACCCTTGGGTTCCCGAACTTTGCTACGATGGTTCTGCCTCCAGAGGAGACTTATGAACACTTCGTATCATTTCTTACACCGAACCATGGGATCGCGAGATTGCTCCCGGATCCCTAATCACCTTACATTTTCGTTTCGTTTCCGTACACTACGATGAGCTAATTCAATTTGTTTGTTCGTCTGGCGAACGTTTTATTGCGGAATTACCGCGGTACTTCCAGCCGGGTATGGCTGCCGTACGACCTACAGGATAGATCATCGAACCACTTTTCGTGCATATTGTCCGTCGAGGGTATCACCTCGATACCCCCAACAGACCTTTGGACACTTCCTCACTACTCCTTGGAGCAGCAATCAGGGAACCATATAGTAGGAACAGCCGAATATGGAACTCTTTTCGTACTTTGGACACCTCCTATAACTTGTATGGCGACTTCGGGGACCTTCATTTCGTTCTCAGTTGGTACCCCTATTTCGGTCTTTGGACACCTCGTCTTACCCGTATAACTCACTTTAGGTCCACTTATTTGCCTGATATCTCATCGTGAACCCGTTTTTCGTACACCGTACACACCTAGGAACACCACATATGCGTTTCCCTTTCGATCGTGAAGTTTTCAAATTTTTCGATTTTTGGTCCTAGAAATTCATGAACGGTGGGAGACCAAAATTTTTCATAAAAAAAAAATTTCACCGTTTGACCATAAAAACCTTCTTTTCGTACATACCCCATCATTTCTTCACGTTTTAGGCCATTTCTGAAATTTTCGCTTCGATAGTGTGTCCCCTATAATACAAAATGAACATTTTGCATCTCCCACAAGTGGCCATTTTTTTCCGCCACTGAAGAACACGACCTCGGGAACTCGGACCTAGGACGTGGCCATGTAAGTCATAGGCCACCCCAACTTTTGCAAAATACTGTTTCTTTTCACTTTTCATGATCTAAGGCGCGTTCCGACGGCGTTTTGAACAAATTTATGAGAAAAAAAATTTTGACCCTCGGACCAAAATTTTTTCGTTCGGGGCCCCATGGCCTATGGCCAGTATGGGAACTCGGGATGCCGATATGACAAAATTTGTCAAAAAATCTCTAAAAAGTCGCTATGGCCCATTAAATAGAGCTTGTTGAGACCTTTCTAAAACACCTTGGTTGACCCCTGTCCGATACGTAGTTTTCGAGATATTCGAGAAAATGTGATTTTTTGGGACTTAGAAAATTTTTGACCCGTACCCTAAGAAAAAGTGATTTTTTCATAGGACAATTTTTTCTTCGCAAATACTGTTTGGTTTCACTTTTCATTACTAGAAACGCGTTCCGAAGCCATTTTCATCAAAATCTCGTGAAAAAAAAATTTCACCCCCGGACCAAAAGTTGGCCGTTCGGTGCCCTATGGCCTATGGCCAGTATGGGAACCAAGGATGCCGATATGCGAAAAAGTGTCAAAAAATCACTTGAAAGTCGCTATGGCTCATTAAATAGAGCTAGTAAAGACCTTTCTAAAACACCTTGGTTGACCCCTGTCCGATAAGTAGTTTTCGAGATATTCGAGAATAAGTGATTTTTTGGGACTTAGAAAATTTTTGACCCGTACCCTAAGAAAAAGTGATTTTTTCATAGGACAATTTTTTCTTCGCAAATACTGTTTGGTTTCACTTTTCATTACTAGAAACGCGTTCCGAAGCCATTTTCATCAAAATCTCGTGAAAAAAAAATTTCACCCCCGGACCAAAAGTTGGCCGTTCGGTGCCCTATGGCCTATGGCCAGTATGGGAACCAAGGATGCCGATATGCGAAAAAGTGTCAAAAAATCACTTGAAAGTCGCTATGGCTCATTAAATAGAGCTAGTAAAGACCTTTCTAAAACACCTTGGTTGACCCCTGTCCGATAAGTAGTTTTCGAGATATTCGAGAATAAGTGATTTTTTGGGACTTAGAAAATTTTTGACCCGTACCCTAAGAAAAAGTGATTTTTTCATAGGACAATTTTTTCTTCGCAAATACTGTTTGGTTTCACTTTTCATTATTAGAAACGCGTTCCGAAGCCATTTTCATCAAAATCTCGTGAAAAAAAAATTTCACCCCCGGACCAAAAGTTGGCCGTTCGGTGCCCTATGGGATATGGCCAGTATGGGAACCAAGGATGCCGATATGCGAAAAAGTGTCAAAAAATCACTTGAAAGTCGCTATGGCTCATTAAATAGAGCTTGTAAAGACCTTTCTAAAACACCTTGGTTGACTCCTGTCCGATACGTAGTTTTCGAGATATTCGAGAATATGTGATTTTTTGGGACTTAGAAAATTTTTGACCCGTACCCTAAGAAAAAGTGATTTTTTCATAGGACAATTTTTTCTTCGCAAATACTGTTTGGTTTCACTTTTCATTATTAGAAACGCGTTCCGAAGCCATTTTCATCAAAATCTCGTGGAAAAAAAATTTCACCCCCGGACCAAAAGTTGGCCGTTCGGTGCCCTATGGCCTATGGCCAGTATGGGAACCAAGGATGCCGATATGCGAAAAAGTGTCAAAAAATCACTTGAAAGTCGCTATGGCTCATTAAATAGAGCTTGTAAAGACCTTTCTAAAACACCTTGGTTGACCCCTGTCCGATAAGTAGTTTTCGAGATATTCGAGAAAATGTGATTTTTTGGGACTTAGAAAATTTTTGACCCGTACCCTAAGAAAAAGTGATTTTTTCATAGGACAATTTTTTCTTCGCAAATACTGTTTGGTTTCACTTTTCATTATTAGAAACGCGTTCCGAAGCCATTTTCATCAAAATCTCGTGAAAAAAAAATTTCACCCCCGGACCAAAAGTTGGCCGTTCGGTGCCCTATGGCCTATGGCCAGTATGGGAACCAAGGATGCCGATATGCGAAAAAGTGTCAAAAAATCACTTGAAAGTCGCTATGGCTCATTAAATAGAGCTAGTAAAGACCTTTCTAAAACACCTTGGTTGACCCCTGTCCGATAAGTAGTTTTCGAGATATTCGAGAATAAGTGATTTTTTGGGACTTAGAAAATTTTTGACCCGTACCCTAAGAAAAAGTGATTTTTTCATAGGACAATTTTTTCTTCGCAAATACTGTTTGGTTTCACTTTTCATTACTAGAAACGCGTTCCGAAGCCATTTTCATCAAAATCTCGTGAAAAAAAAATTTCACCCCCGGACCAAAAGTTGGCCGTTCGGTGCCCTATGGCCTATGGCCAGTATGGGAACCAAGGATGCCGATATGCGAAAAAGTGTCAAAAAATCACTTGAAAGTCGCTATGGCTCATTAAATAGAGCTAGTAAAGACCTTTCTAAAACACCTTGGTTGACCCCTGTCCGATAAGTAGTTTTCGAGATATTCGAGAATAAGTGATTTTTTGGGACTTAGAAAATTTTTGACCCGTACCCTAAGAAAAAGTGATTTTTTCATAGGACAATTTTTTCTTCGCAAATACTGTTTGGTTTCACTTTTCATTATTAGAAACGCGTTCCGAAGCCATTTTCATCAAAATCTCGTGAAAAAAAAATTTCACCCCCGGACCAAAAGTTGGCCGTTCGGTGCCCTATGGGATATGGCCAGTATGGGAACCAAGGATGCCGATATGCGAAAAAGTGTCAAAAAATCACTTGAAAGTCGCTATGGCTCATTAAATAGAGCTTGTAAAGACCTTTCTAAAACACCTTGGTTGACTCCTGTCCGATACGTAGTTTTCGAGATATTCGAGAATATGTGATTTTTTGGGACTTAGAAAATTTTTGACCCGTACCCTAAGAAAAAGTGATTTTTTCATAGGACAATTTTTTCTTCGCAAATACTGTTTGGTTTCACTTTTCATTATTAGAAACGCGTTCCGAAGCCATTTTCATCAAAATCTCGTGGAAAAAAAATTTCACCCCCGGACCAAAAGTTGGCCGTTCGGTGCCCTATGGCCTATGGCCAGTATGGGAACCAAGGATGCCGATATGCGAAAAAGTGTCAAAAAATCACTTGAAAGTCGCTATGGCTCATTAAATAGAGCTTGTAAAGACCTTTCTAAAACACCTTGGTTGACCCCTGTCCGATAAGTAGTTTTCGAGATATTCGAGAAAATGTGATTTTTTGGGACTTAGAAAATTTTTGACCCGTACCCTAAGAAAAAGTGATTTTTTCATAGGACAATTTTTTCTTCGCAAATACTGTTTGGTTTCACTTTTCATTATTAGAAACGCGTTCCGAAGCCATTTTCATCAAAATCTCGTGAAAAAAAAATTTCACCCCCGGACCAAAAGTTGGCCGTTCGGTGCCCTATGGCCTATGGCCAGTATGGGAACCAAGGATGCCGATATGCGAAAAAGTGTCAAAAAATCACTTGAAAGTCGCTATGGCTCATTAAATAGAGCTAGTAAAGACCTTTCTAAAACACCTTGGTTGACCCCTGTCCGATAAGTAGTTTTCGAGATATTCGAGAATATGTGATTTTTTGGGACTTAGAAAATTTTCGACCATGACATATATGAAAAGTGATTTTTTCATAGGACCAAAAAGTTTGTCCAAATAGGGTTTTGGTTCACTTTTTATGGTCAGATAAGTGATCCGATGCTATTTTCATGATCATTAGAGGGATTTCACGCTGTGACCAAAAATTTTCATACTTCATACTTGTCCCCGTGCCGTATATGGGAGGACCGGGGGAACATGTCTTCGTAAGTCGTGATGTTCAGTGACGGATTTCTGGGACTTAGAAAAAAAATGTGCTCTCAGGCACATTATATGTTTCATACACACATGATTTTCATTCTTCATACTTGTCCCCGTGCCGTATATGGGAGGACCGGGGGAACATGTCTTCGTAAGTCGTGATGTTCAGTGACGGATTTCTGGGACTTAGAAAAAAAATGTGCTCTCAGGCACATTATATGTTCCATACACACATGATTTTCATTCTTCATACTTGTCCCCGTGCCGTATATGGGAGGACCGGGGGAAGATGTGTTTGTAAGTCGTGATGTTCAGTGACGGATTTCTGGGACTTAGCAAAAAAATGTGCTCTCAGGCACATTATATGTTCCATACACACATGATTTTCATTCTTCATACTTGTCCCCGTGCCGTATATGGGAGGACCGGGGGAAGATGTGTTTGTAAGTCGTGATGTTCAGTGACGGATTTCTGGGACTTAGAAAAATAAATGTACCCTTAGGCACATTATTTGTATCAATAATTGTATCCCCAGCCTTTCATGGGGAACTTTTCCGTATTCCCGGACTTGTACATTTTTCGGGTTCCACCTCCCAACAATGTATCTCTTCTGTGCATTACGTACCTTATAACGCACGGCACCCATTGGGTGACTCCACTTAACCATCTTTCGATAATGCCCGTGTTGCAGATATAATCCCAACACCTACCATGCTTTATATGTACATCGAACGTTACATACGATGCACCCCGTATTCCCGGACTTGTACATTTTTCGGTTACCACCTCCCGACAATGTATCTCTACTGTGCATTACGTACCTTATAACACACGGCACCCTTTGGGTGACTCCACTTAACCATCTTTCGATAATGCCCGTGTTGCAGATATAATCCCAATACCTACCAGGCTTTATATGTACATCGAACGTTACATACGATGCACCCCGTATTCCCGGACTTGTACATTTTTCGGGTTCCACCTCCCGACAATGTATCTCTACTGTGCATTACGTACCTGATAACGCACGGCACCCATTGGGTGACTCCACTTAACCATCTTTCGATAATGCCCGTGTTGCAGATATAATCCCAACACCTACCAGGCTTTATATGTACATCGAACGTTACATACGATGCCCCCCGTATTCCCGGACTTGTACATTTTTCGGGTTCCACCTCCCGACAATGTATCTCTACTGTGCATTACGTACCTTATAACGCACGGCACCCATTGGGTGACTCCACTTAACCATCTTTCGATAATGCCCGTGTTGCAGATATAATCCCAACACCTACCAGGCTTTATATGTACATCGAACGTTACATACGATGCACCCCGTATTCCCGGACTTGTACATTTTTCGGGTTCCACCTCCCGACAATGTATCTCTACTGTGCATTACGTACCTTATAACGCACGGCACCCATTGGGTGACTCCACTTAACCATCTTTCGATAATGCCCGTGTTGCAGATATAATCCCAACACCTACCAGGCTTTATATGTACATCGAACGTTACATACGATGCACCCCGTATTCCCGGACTTGTACATTTTCGGGTTCCACCTCCCGATAATGTATCTCTACTGTGCATTACGTACCTTATAACGCACGGCACCCATTGGGTGACTCCACTTAACCATCTTTCGATAATGCCTGTGTTGCAGATATAATCCCAACACCTACCAGGCTTTATATGTACATCGAACGTTACATACGATGCACCCCGTATTCCCGGACTTGTACATTTTCTTGTACATACTACCGGGCCAGGACGTGCCTTGCGTCCACCATAACACCACCAGGCGTAGGTCGCCTGAGAGGATCGATGCGAACGCATCTCTACAACTTGAAACTCCTAGCCTGAAGTCCCGTCGTTTGCGGGCGGTCGGTGGGCATCGAAACTAGTCAAGTCCACGGTCGGCGAGGTCGGCGGCCACCGGCGTTCCCTATGGTCAGGTACTAACACGTGCAGTGCGACCCCGCGCGATGCGGCCCAGTCTATGAAGCGGGGATGAGGCGCCAGGCTGCAGAGGCAGTTCCAGCGGATCTCGGAGGGTTGTTAGGCCCGCTAGCTTCCGATTGCCCATTAGGTTTTGAAGCGCTATCAGCTCGGATTGGTTACGACCTTAGAGGCGTTCAGGCATAATCCAGCGGACGTAGCGTCATACCAAAGTCCGGTCGAACTAGTATTGAGCCAGTGGTCCGTACCTGTGGTTCCTCTCGTACTGCACAGGAGTTCCGTTACGATAGCACGTATTAGCACACACCAGTAGGGTAAAACTAACCTGTCTCACGACGGTCTAAACCCAGCTCACGTTCCCTTGAAAGGGTGAACAATCCTACGCTTGGGGAATTTTGCTTCACAATGATAGGAAGAGCCGACATCGAAGGATCAAAAAGTCACGTCGCTATGAACGCTTGGCGACCACAAGCCAGTTATCCCTGTAGTGGCGATCGAGCAGCCGAACAGTGCAGACGCATCCACGCTGTGCTCCGCGAGGAAAAAGTGAAGTGGTGAAAACTCGGGAAATTCGGTAGTTAGGACAGTGGATTTTTGTGTCCGGCCCCCGATTGCCATCCTGAACCCCCCCTCCGAATTTTTCCGGAAAATTCGGAAAACTGGGGGAGTTTTTCGGGGAACGGTTTTCCGGGAATAACTCGCGTATTAGTGGACCGATTTGTTTAAGTGACGTATCAAAAGAAGCGCGCTATTGAGACGCACCAAACAGTGAAGACAGAACTAACGATTTCATGGAGTACGCCATTTTGTGGACGTTTAAAGTGCAAAACTTTGAGTGATTATAACTCTCAAACTATAAGTGCTGGCAGAGAGCTGCCATATAGTGGTTTGTGCGTTTTCCGGAGGCGAACAAGCTGTGAAAATTCCAGGCGGATCCGTGGAAAACTCGCGGAGTTATAGGCGGGGGAAATTTCCACCCAAAAAAGCACGCGGTTTTCGGTGTCGCGAAAATGGCGGCGTGTGTGTGAAATTTTGGCGTCGGTTAAAAGTGAGGTTGGAATTTCAAAATCTTCCGGACGGAACACCCGGCACCCGGTGTTCGAACGGGTTGTCCGCCCTGGTTTCCTGGAGTTCCCGGCGGGCCTTTTCTGCCCCCCCTTGGTGTACCAGGTGGTCAGTCCACCGATCCAGGCGTGCGACCCCTCCATCGACGCGTCTCGAAGAGGGGAGTTCGGAAGTGGCCACCCCGCCCCCCCACCACCCACCACCAGCCCCCCAGAGCGGATAAACCCCCCCCGGAGACGGTTTTTCCGAGTTTTCCCGGGGAAGGAGGGGAGATAGACGATCGGGGTCTTCGGACGGATTGTTCGGGCGGGTGCCCCCCACCCACCCCCGCAAAAACCCAACCAGTTTTCCACCACCAGGGGGCGTTCCAGCCGGAAAAGTGTGCAGCAGAAGAGTTTTCCGGGCGTAGCGGGAAAACCAGGCGTCTCCCGATAGGGGTTTGTTCGGGGAGGGGTGTCCGTTTACCTCGAAGAATACCCCCCCGCAAGGGTTTTCCCCCACCCCCCCTGGAAAATAGCGTTTTTCCGGGCCCCCCCCGTCGCCGAATCATACGCCGCACCCCACCGAGTGGGGTATCGATCGACGCGGCTTGCAGAGAGGAAGCATCTGAACATCATCCCGCCCCCCTACCTCCACCCACCACCCCCCCAGAGCGGAAAAACCGCGTCTAAAACGGTTTTTTCTGTTTTTCTGGCAGAAGGAGGGGGAAACGAGCGTCGGGTTCTTCGGCAAGGTTGTGGACAACACCATCACACGCCAAATCGCCGTTGGGTCCGAGACGATTGGACGTCATTTGGGGGAGTTACGCCCGGAAAAGCGTTTTTTGGGTTTTCCCAATTTTCCGACCGCACCCCCCAACGCGACCCCTCTTTCGACGCAGCCTGAGACGAGGATTGCGGGGAACACCATCCCGCCCCCCTACCTCCACCCACCACCCCCCCAGAGCGGAAAAACCGCGTCTTAAACGGTTTTTTCTGTTTTTCTGGCAGAAGGAGGGGGACACGAGCGTCGAGTTCTTCGGCAAGGTTGTGCACAACATCATTACACACCAAATCGCCGTTGGGTCCGAGACGATTGGACGTCATTTGGGGGAGTTACGCCCGGAAAAGCGTTTTCTGGGTTTTCCCAATTTTCCGACCGCACCCCCCAACGCGACCCCTCTATCGACGCAGCCTGAGACGAGGATTGCGGGGAACACCATCCCGCCCCCCTACTTCCACCTACCACCCCCCCAGAGCGGAAAAACCACGTCTGAAACGGTTTTTCCTGTTTTTCTGGAAGAAGGAGGGGGAAACGAGCGTCGAGTTCTTCTGGAAGATTGTGCACAACATCATCACACACCAAATCGCCGTTGGGTTCGAGACAATTGGAAGCCATTTGGGGGAGTTACGCTCGGAAAAGCGTGTTTTGGGTTCTCCATTATTGCGGCAGAAACCCTCACCACCAGAGGGCGTCGGAGTGAGGTATGAGCAGATTACTGCGTCCTCGGACGGTGTCCGTGGACACTACCATGATGGAGGGCGCGAAAAAACTCACCGCTGAGCCGAAAGTGTTGCTTACTCGCAGCAGCACAGCATCGAGCAGTACGACGAAGGCGACGAAGGCGACTTCCAGCAACAAGCCAGCTCCTGAGGCTCCTGAGGCGGCGCCTGTTATGGCGTCGTTGGCATCGCTGGAGAACACGCTCGCGATAATGTCCGATGAGCTTATAAGCACTCGGTTGTTGCTGCAGGCAAATCTGGATGAGCGCAAGGGGCTTCTTGACATGATCAAGGACCTTCAACGGGCGAAGGAGGAAGCTGACAGCCGGCACTGGAAGGAAGTGCAAGCACTGCGGGAGGAAATTCGCGAGATGGCTGAGCTTATCCGGAAGCTTGCAGCCAAACAAGATGCCTCTCCAGACGCGCCACTACAACCAGTTGCACAGCGCAGCCAGGCGGCCACCGGGTCGCAGCAGCAGCAGCAGGCGAAGCAGCAACAGCAGCAGGCGAAACAGCAACAGCAGCAGCAGCAGAAGCAGCGGCAGCAGCAGCAGCAGCAGCAGCAGCAGCAGAAGCAGCAGCAGAAGCAGCAGCAGCAGCAGCAGCAGCAGCAGCAGCAGCAGCAGCAGCAGCAACAACAGCAGCAGCAGAAACGGCAGACGGGTGAGCGAAGCCAGCAGCCATCCAGCGACTTCCCCACCCTTACTGCTGCAGAGGATGCGATCGGCGATAACGGTGGCTCGTGGGCGCAAGTTGTCCGGCGCCCGGCTCGTAAGCAGCCACCACAGCAGCAGAAAACAGCAGCAGCACAGCCGGCGTCCAAAAACCAGCAGCAGGCGCAGGCTCCAACAAACGTGACTAATCGGCAGCCAAAACATCGTCCCGACGCCATCGAAGTCACGCCAGGCGAGGGTCAAGCCTACTTGGAGGCCTACCGGATGATTCGCTCGGCGACAGAACTGGCCCATCTGTCTGAGGTGCTCGGAATTGGACGGCGAACATCACGCTCGCGATTGGTTATGAGCTTGCCGGAATCCGCAAACTCGTTGGAGGTGTTTAACGCAGTGAAGGCATTCTGCGATAAAACAACTCCATCACTCGGTTGCAGACTTATCACCAACAAAGTCGAGGTTCGAGTAGATCATATCGACCCTTTAGCGGCGGTGAAGGAGGTGGCGGAAGCGCTGACAGCCCTTTCGGGGGAACCCATCAGCGAGAAGGAGGTTCGCCTGATCACGATGAACGACTCGACGAAGATGGCCTGGGTTCGAGTCTCCGAGAAGGCGGCGGAGAAGCTGGCAGGACAGCACATCAAGGTGATGTACACCTCGAGTCCTGTCAGCCGCGTGCAGCAACGACAGGATTGGCTGCAACGATGCTTCCGTTGCCTGGAACTCGGCCACGTGCAGGCGAAGTGCAAGAGCGCGATCGATCGATCGGACGCCTGCATCCGATGCGGGAAGACGAGCCATCTGGCGATGGATTGCCAGGAGGAGCCGTGTTGCGCGATTTGCAAGGGCCCGCACTCGATAGGTCACCCGACCTGCCGACGTTAAAAGTCCTGCAGATCAATCTCGGGCGGAGCCGTGCAGCTCAAGATCTTATGCTGCAGACGGCGAAGGAGGTTGGCGCGCATGTTGTCATCGCCAGCGAACTGTACAGGCCTCCGCGTGACAACATCAAATGGGCGATCGACGAGCAGCAGAACGTGGCTATTGTTGCAACCGGCGAATACCCCATTCAACATCTTGGAGGAAGCGCAGCCTCGGGATTGGTGGTTGCAACAATCGGGGGCGTTGCCTTTGCCAGCTGTTACGCACCGCCCAGCATCAGCAATGCGGAGTTCGACGACTATTTGGAAGCAGTAGAAATGGCGCTCGCCGGGTATCCTGCAACGGTGCTAGCAGGCGACTTTAATGCGTGGAACGAGGAATGGGGCAGCGCTCGCACAACATCGCGAGGCGAGAATCTGATGGGAACGGTCAACCATCTCGGGCTGCTGACGCTGAACCTTGGAAGCGAGCCAACGTTCACCGGCAACGGAGTCGCACGTGAAAGCGTGATCGACGTGAGCTTTGCCTCGCCAAGCGTCGCAGTTCCGGGTGAATGGAGTATCGTCAACAAATACTCTGGCAGTGACCACAGGTACATCGCATTCAGCGTAGCCATTCCAAGTAGGCGAACAAGCCAGAGTGGACGACATCAGCAGCATCAACACCAGCTACAGCGACGAGGAGGGCTGCACAACACCAGCGGCCTAGCAAGGCACGCCGGAGTGAGGTGGAAGACGGCACAGTTCGATCGCGAGTGCTTTGAGATAGCGCTCTCAAACAGCCGCTTCAGCCTCGCATCAACTCCGGACGAACTGCTCGTCGGCTTAACTGCTGCTTGTGACGGGGTCATGCAGCGAGTCACCGGGCCAACCTTTCGTGTCTCGCCGAAGATGTACTGGTGGACGCCTGAGATCGAGCGGTTGCGGGAGTGCTGCGCAGTCGCTGAGGGACAACGCCATCGGGCTACCACTCCTGAAGATCGAGCCGTCGCATCTTCCGATCTTCTTCGGCAACGCGGGCTGCTTGCGCAGGAAATCCTCCACAGCAAGGAACGATGCATGCAGGAGCTGATCGATAGCGTGGAGGATGATGTGTTCGGGATGGGGTACAAGGTGGTGATGGCCAAACTGCGCAGTCGCACACCACCTGAGACTGATCGCGCAGTTCTACAGCCGATTGTAGACACCCTATTCCCGACACATCCGCCGTTCGAGTGGCCAGCGATTGAGATGGACGACGAAGCGGATGTATCACCGATCACCAGCGAGGAGGTGATTATGGCCGCAACGAGGATGGCGTCGTCAAAAGCTCCGGGACTTGACGGCATCCCAAATGCAGCGCTAAAGGAAGCAGTGCGCCAGCACCCGGAGGTGTTCGCGCGAGT